>NW_023234215.1:1188632-1189234 GCF_002007445.2 Ailuropoda melanoleuca | reverse complement strand
AGCGTGGCCTCTGCTACCCTGTGAGTACCCTGAGGGCAGACACAGGGCCATGCCAAGATTCTGATGGAGTACATGAACCATTCACCAGCAGGATGCCAGAAGGGAGACGGAACCTAGAAGCTGCCTCTGATTTGCTGGACCAGGCTGCCATAACCTGGTAGATTGGTCAGATTCATTGACACTCGGGGTCACTCCTTCTATTCCTCTATGTCCAAGAAAGAGAACAGTGGCAGCTGCTAAAGATAAGGAAAAGCCATTAGTCTCATATTTCATGTCCCAGGGCAAGGCAGTGGTGAATCGATGACGCCCTTCCCTCTTTTTTGCTGAGTCTCTATTTAGAGCCCATGTCATGGACATCAGTGAGAGTCCTGGCAGAGGAGTTTGGAAATGATACAAGTTGGAGGGAGCACAACTCTGATCCCCTGTTGGGTTGGCCCAGAACCCGATGGCGAGTGGGGGAGGGCAGTGATGGAGCATGACATGGGCTCGGGAAACTGATGTTCCCAGACGAGGATGGAGATACTATGCTTTACCTGGTGTATCATCCTTTTAATGTTAAAGGGAAGAACACCCTTATTCCTCCCTAATTAGGTTCAGTTTAT
>NW_023234215.1:1183780-1188483 GCF_002007445.2 Ailuropoda melanoleuca | reverse complement strand
TTCATTCCCCCTTCTGTTTAACCCCCCTTCATTCTTCCCTTCCTTCTCCTACCAATATCACTGCTATTCCTTATGTTCCATAAATGAGTGAAACCAATGGTAATTGTCTTTCTCTGCTTGACTTATTTCACTTAGCATAATCTCCTGCAGTCCCATCCATGTTGCTGCAAATGTTGGGTAATCGTTCTTTCTGATGGCTGAGTAATGTTCCATTGTATATAAGGACCACACCTTCTTTATTCTGTTGAAGGGCATCTCGGCTCCTTCCAGAGTTTAGCTATTGTGGACAATGCGGCTATGAACATTGGGGTGCTTATGGCCCTTCTCTTCACTATGTCTGTATCTTTGGGGTAAATACCCAATAGTGCAATTGCTGGATCATAGGGTAGCTCTATTTTTAACTTTTTGAGGGACCTCCACACTGTTTTCCAGAGTGGCTGTACCAACTTGCATTCCCACCAACAGTGTAGGAGGGATCCCCTTTCTCCACATCCTCTCCAACAATTGTTGTTTTTTGCCTTGACAATTTTTGCCATACTAACTGGCGTAAGGTGGTATCTCAATGTGGTTTTGATTTGAATTTCCCTGATAACTAATGATTTTGAACATTTTTTCATGTGTCTGTTAGCCCTTTGTATGTCTTCATTGGACAAGTGCCTGTTCATATCTTCTGCCCATTTTTTGATTTGATTATTTGTTTCTCGTGTTTTGAGTTTGAGAAGTTCTTTATAGATATTGGATACCAGCCTTTTATCTGTAGTGTCATTTGCAAATATCTTCCCCCATTCCATGTTTGTTTTGTTGACTGTTTCCTTGGCTGTGCAGAAGCTTTTTATCTTGATGAAGTCCCACAAGTTCATTTTATCTTTTGTTTCTCTTGCCTTTGGAGATGTGTCATGAAAAAAGTTGCTGTGGCCGATGTCAAAGAAGTTGCAGCCTATGTTCTCCTCTAGGATTTTGATGAATTCCTGTCTCACATCGAGGTCTTTCATCCATTTAGAGTTTATCTTTGTGTATGGTGTGAGAGAGTGGTCANAATTCCTGTCTCACACCTAGGTCTTTCATCCATTTAGAGTTTATCTTTGTGTATGGTGTGAGAGAGTGGTCAAGTTTCATTCTTTTGCATGTAGCTGTCCAATTTTCCCAGCACCATTTATTGAAGAGACTGTCTTTTTTCCACCGGATGTTTTTTCCTGCTTTATCAAAGATTAGTTGCCCAAAGAGCCGAGGGTCCATTTCTGGGTTCTCTATTCTGTTCCATTGGTCGATGTGTCTGTTTTTGTGCCAGTACCATGCTGTCTTTGTGATCACAGCTTTGTAGTACAGCTCGAAATCCGGCATTGTGATGCCCCCAGCTTTGTTTTTCCTTTTCAACAGTTCCTTGGAGATTCGGGGCCTTTTCTGGTTCCATACAAATTTAAGGACTATTTGTTCCAGTTCTTTGAAAAATGTCCTCGGTATTTTGATCGGGATAGCATTGAAAGTGTAGATTGCTCTGGGTAGTATGGACATTTTAACTATGTTAATTCTTCCNTGAAATGATGGGAAACTACCCATCCCACTTAAACATTTCTATTTCTCTAGCTCTTGCTCAGAGCTACCTCACAAGTGTTAGAGAGCAGGTAATATTTTTTAATCCAAGAGCTGATTTCTACAAAAAGTTACAATAGCTTATAATCATGTGCTATTAGATATGAGATGCTGACAACCCTTCCAAGAACCCTAATAATTGGGCTAGGTGAGATGGACCCAGTTCCACAGGCATGGCACCCAAAGAAGGGGCAACAAATATCAAGCCAACACCATCTAGCCCTCCAGGGATGGGGAGACCCATCCAGGTTTTCATTAGCAGTGCCAACCTCAGAGGGAGCTGGCATTTGCTGAAATAGGTGTGCACCCAACCTCAGAGAGACCTGGAAGTGAGCCCTCTCACTGCTGACTCATGCAAGAACTGACCTACGACCTTAGCCTGGTTGGGGTCCATTGCTGAAGAATTGCAGCATTGAGAAGGAAGTCCTTTCCTTCCCATTCAAGGGACATCAAGGACATTTTCCCCTTTCCCTTTTCTAGCAAAGACCTTTTCTTCAAAGGACTTGGAGGGAAACAGAATTTTCAGTAGAACTGGGTGATAGAGGATTCCCAGCCACTTTAAAGACCGTAATGATACACATTCATCTCACTTCCGGACCCTCTTGACAGGCCAACTAAGTTACTTAATACTCTAATATCCTGAATTCCTTGCTTAGAGAATCTCATTTGTTCATATAAAGGGAAAATTTAAGCCATAGAGTAGGCTTCGTGAGAAATTACTGGAGTTGAGTTAGACTTGAAGCAGGACACCCATGACCAAAACCCCCTCCTCCAACAAATTAAAAACCAACACAGCCCCATGAAAATGAGCTTTTCTATTCTTCTGAACCAAAACAGAATGCCAACAGTATGGCCCTTTATCCCCTCCTCCCTTACGTCCTTACCCCACGCCCATGATAAATTAAGCCCTCCTCAGCCTAGTCAGAAGCAGAGATGTCCTGTGTCACCACCCTGCAAGAAGGGGATGTGGTATAAAGATTAAGAGTGTGCCTTCTGTCTTCAGACTGCTAGGATGGACCTCCCAGCACCACCTCTGACCCGCGGATGACCAATTATTTCATCTCCTACAGCCTCGGTCTCCTCATCTGTAAAATGGTAATAAAAATAGTGGCACCCTCACAAGATTCTGTGGTGATGAAAAGATATGATCCTTAGTAAGCCCTCAGCACTCGTTAGCTATTATGAATTCCAAAATGCCCTGGCCCAAACCTTATCCTTTCTGTTTCCAAACATGCTCGTTTTTCCTGCCCCTATGCCTCTGATCCTGCCATTTTCTTTCCCCACCAGAATTCTCTTCTCCTTTCATCTACTTTACAGAGCAGCTAAATGCTTCTTTTGCCAGGACACCCAACTTGGTTTCCCCGGATGGAAATTTGTCCCCCTCCTCAGAAACCTCTCAGCCCTGCATCTTCTCTTGCCTTAGTACAGAAAAGCCTGGCTCAGGAGCGAGCCGACCCACTTGGGAATTCAGGCTGTACCTCTGCCTAGCCATTCAGTGCTGGCGAGTGTTCACATCTGTGTCATTAAATAACAAAATTCAACAAAGTATATTTGAAGATCAAATTGGCTTTATTTTAATAAATAAATAGGAATCAGGAGGGGCAACATCCCCTCCAGCATCCCATCCCATCCATCCAAGTAGAAAGGAGCTCCACAGAGCTATAAGAAAGAGAGGATTGAAAAGGCAGAAAAGAGGGCAGGAAAAGGAAATTATTGTCAAAGAATGTACAGTTGACCCTTGAACAATGCAAGGTTTATGGGCACTGAACCCCCTGTGTAGTTGCAAATCCACACATAACTTTTGACTCTCCCAAAAACATGCCTACTAATAACCTGCTATTGACCAAATTTAAAGTCAATAAATACATATTTTGTATGCAATATGTATTATATGTTGTATTCTTACAATAAAGTAAGCTAGAGAAAAGAAAATGTTATTCATAAATTTGTAAGAAAGAGAAAATACATTTATGGTACTGTGCTGTATTTATAAAAAAAAACTGCTTATAAGTGGTCAATTGTATTGTTTCAGGTAAGGTCACCCTCCTAAGGGTAATGGAAGGGCCTATGGGGTGGATTGCTTTGNTGTAAGAAAGAGAAAATACATTTATGGTACTGTGCTGTATTTATAAAAAAAAAAAACTGCTTATAAGTGTCAATTGTATTGTTTCAGGTAAGGTCACCCTCCTAAGGGTAATGGAAGGGCCTATGGGGTGGATTGCTTTGCTAGTGCTGACCAGACAATTCCATGTTGACTGGCTAAAGGTTACATTCCTATGGGGTTGAAACTGTGACAAGCTTATAGGCATCAAGTCTTGGTTTGCTGACTTCAGGTTTAGCACAAGTGACTCCATTCGGGGCCTGCTGCCTCCTTTTTCACAGTGTAATGGGAATAACGTCAGCAATGACAAGAAGGATTAAATGAGTCACAAAAAGCATTTAGCACAGTGCCTGGCATGTTAAAAAAATATTCCCTGGGTGTTTGCTATCTTTGTTACCACCGTGTCACTGTTCTGCCTCTCATTTGCAGGTGTCTCGAGGGTAGCAGGGTATTTATGTCTGTCTTGCATGAAGTCTTGCAGATGTTACTAAGGTGACCACACATCCCGGTTTGCCTGTTATCCCAGCATAGATATTAATAGTGACTCCTTTCACCCTAAAAAATGCCATTTTAGCGGATACAAGAGCCACTCTGTTACCCACTTGGCAAGCGTGTATTGAATAAGTGAAGGAAGGTACGAATGATCCAGGTCCCACGGCTCAGTTACTCCCTCACTCCAGACTCAGGTCTGACAGTCAGAATGCTCCTTTGCATTCTCCCTGCTGTGACCTCCAAGCCCTCTGTGCCCTTGACCTGATGCTGGCACTTTGGATTGCTCTACTCCATCAGTGTATCCTAATTAGTTCTCCCTTCCTCTGCAACCCTTCTCCCTCTTGTCATCTGCACACCTGAAAGCCCATACAAACTCCTTCACACTGAGATAATAATACATAATAGTTTAATGTGATGGGTGAAAAGAGTTCTTAGTTTAACATGAAACAATGCTTTAATCCCAAAAGATGAAAATTCTGGCATCAGAAATAAGCTGTTACAGGGATGGCCATTTGCCAGG
>NW_023234215.1:1178384-1182210 GCF_002007445.2 Ailuropoda melanoleuca | reverse complement strand
AGAGATAATAATAGAACATTAGCTGCGTGTGTTTAACAGTGAGCTCTCACGGACTGATAATGCCTGAGCTAATCCAGAGTGATACATCTTTAAATTTGGCCTGATTGCCCGAGGACACCTCATGTTGGAGTGGAGATAACGTGGGGCCACAGATGGCCTTGGACATCTCATTAACACCTAGAGACCTCGAAGTAGGAAACAGGCTACCTGTGGGTGCCAGGTCGGAGTTCAGGATACGAGGCTAACTCTGGCAAGGGAGCAACTATGGGCCCTCACTAACCCCATGCAGGCATCCTGGCCTTTCCTCCGTATGGACACCCTCAGTCACGAACCACTCGGGGCCCTCTACCCCATGCACATGGGGCTTGCTGCTCTGATCTCAGGACAGGTGAGGATGAGTCATTCTGTGCTGGCTTCCATTTCAGTGGAGGCCTCTGACCTCACCAGGGAAGGAAGGGAGAAATCCAGAGGGTTTGTTGCCCTGTGCCAGAAGCTTACATGCCAGACAGGGGAGCAGGAAGATAGAGGCCGGCCGAGGGGCAGAGGCGCTAATCAGCGGGGCCAGGGTAGGGGGGCTGGCAGGGGCTGGCAGACCAGGCTGGACAGGACACAGGCCCCTGGGCAGGGATCAGGCCCCCAGGCTGCAACAGGACCGAGATATCATGGTCTGGACATCACGTCCAGGTAGACTCTGAGTGATGGGCCAGGGCAGGGCAGCAAGTGAGAGGCTGGCAATGGCCCCCACTCCCTCCAGAGGGTGGGAATGTGGAAAAACATGCTGCCCAGGCCTGAGCTGCTGGAGAAGGAGCAACTGCCCCTGAGACACAATGGCTAAGAAAGGCTATGGAGCCGGTCCCAAGTGAGAAGGAGAGAGGAAACAGAAAAGATGAAGAGAAAACCCAGCGTGTCAGCGTAGAGCCCCAGAAGAGCCATGAGGGAGCTGAAACAGGATGACGTTTAGGGGGAATGAATCTTAAAAGGTCAGAAACCCTCCAGTCCATCCCCTCCTCCTCCACCAGGGCGCTGAGACCCTGAGGGATGGGGGCACAGAGGCAGCGAGTGGCTGGGTTTCCTCTCTGTCCCCCCTTCCCACTCCTTCTTCTTCTGTGCTGTGTTACAAATGGCCACAAACTCTGTGGCTTCAAACAATGTCCATTTACTCTCTTGCACTTTCTGCAGCTCCGGAGTCTGAGGGGCCTGGGGGCTCAGGGTCTCACGAGGCCAACACAAGGGCCCTGGCAGGCTGTGCTCTTCTCTGAAGTTTTGGGGGGAGTCCCCTTCTAGGACCATTTAAGTTGTAGGCAGGACTTCTTTCCTTGCAGGGTAGGACTGAGGAGCTCATTTCCTCTCTGGTTGTCAGTCAGGGGCTTTTCTCAGCAGCCAGAGGCCTCTCTCAAGTTCTTTCCATGTGGACCTTCCACGCCCAAAGCCAGCAGCAGTTCAAGGGCTTCACGTCTCCCCTCCCCGCCCTCAGCCAGCCAGAGGAAACACTGTGATTAGGTTAGGCCCATCCAGATGCTCCCCATCCTGAGAGTCAAGCCTAATGCGTCTGCAAAATCCCTTTGCCATGTAATAGAATATGATTGTGGGAACACCACCAGGAGGCAGACGTCACAGGGCCATCAGAGAGCTCTTCCTGCCACACCAGCTATGTGGACGGATGGCGGTGCGCCGGCAGTGCTGAAGTGAAAAAGAGTCAGGGAGAAAGGCAGCAGGGCTGGCGTGTACTGCCTGGGGCTCCCAGCAGACCTGGAGCCAGGAAAGCTGGGGAGCACCGGGGCTCCCCAGGGAGAACCTGAAAAGATAGGGCTTGTTTTCCCTGCCGCTGTCTCCCTGGAACCCTAAAACTGGATTCATAGATGCCCCCCCTCACATATGAGATCCAGGCCCACCCCACAACCTCAAGCCCCGTCTGGCTAGGCTGGAACCTCAGCAAGATCTTCAGCCCACACTGCCCGCCACCTCAGTCTGGGGGGCCTGAGGTCACCATGTCCCCATGCACTGTGGCCCCCTGTGCCATGCAGATCCCCAGAAACCAAGACTCCACCCAAGGGCACCCTCCAGAGTTCACCTAGCCTCCTGTAGGCCAGATCTCTGCCCAGAACCACAGCCACTCACCCTTTCCCAGGCATAGCGCCTCCTTGCGGTATCTCCACCACTGGCTGGGGCCTGACCACACGGACCCCAGGAGCGGTGTAGCCTGTGTCTGGTTACCTCCCACCCTGAGTGCCCCTCACCTACGGAAGGATGCCTATGCTCACCTAGCAGCAGTGCCATGTGACCAACTCACCAGTGCTCACTCTGTCCTGCACTGACCTAGTGCCATGGTTTATCTGTGGTCTTCACATATGGCAAGTCTGCTAAGCTACCAGATCTTTCTTCTGCAGGGTAGGAAGGCACCAGCTGCTCCACGTTTCCCATCCTAAACACCAAGCTTCAGTAACCACAGGAGACTCTGAAACAATCCAGCGTGGCCTCTGCTACCCTGTGAGTACCCTGAGGGCAGACACAGGGCCATGCCAAGATTCTGATGGAGTACATGAACCATTCACCAGCAGGATGCCAGAAGGGAGACGGAACCTAGAAGCTGCCTCTGATTTGCTGGACCAGGCTGCCATAACCTGGTAGATTGGTCAGATTCATTGACACTCGGGGTCACTCCTTCTATTCCTCTATGTCCAAGAAAGAGAACAGTGGCAGCTGCTAAAGATAAGGAAAAGCCATTAGTCTCATATTTCATGTCCCAGGGCAAGGCAGTGGTGAATCGATGACGCCCTTCCCTCTTTTTTGCTGAGTCTCTATTTAGAGCCCATGTCATGGACATCAGTGAGGGTCCTGGCAGAGGAGTTTGGAAATGATACAAGTTGGAGGGAGCACAACTCTGATGCCCTGTTGGGTTGGCCCAGAACCCGATGGCGAGTGGGGGAGGGCAATGATGGAGCATGACATGGGCTCGGGAAGCTGATGTTCCCAGACGAGGATGGAGATACTATGCTTTACCTGGTGTATCATCCTTTTAATGTTAAAGGGAAGAACACCCTTATTCCTCCCTAATTAGGTTCAGTTTATGAGGAAGAAGCAGGCAAACCACCCCACCTTAATGGAGTTCACTGCAGCCACAGCCTATGTGAGGAGGGAGATTTGGCAGCTGTTGGTGGGCTCATTGCTGCCATTCACAGCTGCTTAAGCAGCAGGTTGGGAAAAGGGGTGCTCTAGGTAGGTCTCTCTGGGTTCATCACCAAACATCTCTTGAAATGCTCCAGGAATCACGCTGGAATATATCATTCATTTGGGGCAAATAAGTCAAGCCAGTGAAAAGATTTGCTGCAACCGCTGAGAATTTAATAGCACCAGAAATGGCGTTTCAGATACAATGGTATAAAACCTGAAGTTTTATAGAGAAAAAACTTAGGATGGCATGCTTGCCCAGACCACATATACACGCTGGAAGTCATGCCTTAAACACGAGTGGAATTCCCCTCACAAACTTGCTCACAACTTCACTCTGTTGTCTGTGTGATTGTCTACTTCATGCTCATCCCCTCTGACTGCAAGTCCCAAGAGGCAAGGATGGTTTCTACCTTATCAACATGGACCCCACCATGAACTTAGTTCCTGATACAGAAGGCATTTATTTTTTTTAAATGCATTAGTATGATATGTTAGTCACCATACAGAACATCATTAGCTTTTGGTGTAGTGTTCCATGACTCATCGTTTGCATATAACATCCAGTGCTCCATGCAATACATGTCCTCCTTAATACCCATCGCCGGACTAACCCTTCCCCCCAACCCCCTCCCCTCTGAAACCCTCAGTTTGTTTC
>NW_023234215.1:1134253-1178259 GCF_002007445.2 Ailuropoda melanoleuca | reverse complement strand
TCCTAGTTCTTATGTTCCATAGATGAGAGAAATCATATGATAATTGTCTTTCTCTGCTTGACTTATTTCACTTAGCATTATCTCCTCCAGTGCCGTCCATGTTGCAGCAAATGTTGAGAATTCGTTCTTTCTGATAGCTGAGTAATATTCCATTGTATATATGGACCACAGCTTCTTAATCCAGTCATCTGTTGAAGGGCATCTCGGCTCCTTCCATGATTTGGCTATTGTGGACAATGCAGCTATGAACATTGGGGTGCATATGGCCCTTCTCTTTACTACGTCTGTATCTTTGGGGTAAACACCCAGTAGTGCAATGGCTGGGTCATAGGGTAGTTCAATTTTTAACTTTTTAAGGGACCTCCACACTGTTTTCCAGAGTGGCTGTACCAACTTGCATTCCCACCAACAATGTAGGAGGGATCCCCTTTCTCCACATCCTCTCCAACAATTGTTGTTTCTTGCCTTGTCTATCTTTGCCATTCTAACTGGCGTAAGGTGGTATCTCAGTGTGGTTTTGATTTGAATTTCCCTGATGGCTAATGATTTTGAACATTTTTTCATGTGTCTGTTAGCCATTTGTATGTCTTCATTGGAAAAGTGTCTGTTCATATCTTCTGCCCATTTTATGATTTGTTTATTTGTTTCTCGTGTATTGAGTTTGAGAAGTTCTTTGTAGATCTTGGATACCAGTCCTTTATCTGTGGTGTCCTTTGCAAATATATTCTCCCATTCCGTGGGCTGTCTCTTAGTTTTTTTGACTGTTTCCTTGGCTGTGCAGAAGCTCTTTATCCTGATAAAGTCCCATAAGTTCATTTTATCTTTTATTTCTCTTGCCTTTGGCGATGTGTCGTGAAAAAGGTTGCTCTGGCCGATGTCATAGAAGTTGTTGCCTATGTTCTCCTCTAGAATTTTGATGGATTCCTGTCTCACATTGAGGTCTTTCATCCATTTGGAGTTTATTTTTGTGTATGGTGTGAGAGAGTGGTCAAGTTTCATTCTTTTGCATGTAGCTGTCCAATTTTCCCAGCACCATTTATTGAAGAGACTGTCTTTTTTCCACCGGATGTTTTTTCCTGCTTTATCAAAGATTAGTTGCCCAAAGAGCCGAGGGTCCATTTCTGGGTTCTCTATTCTGTTCCATTGGTCGATGTGTCTGTTTTTGTGCCAGTACCATGCTGTCTTGGTCGACAGCTTTGTAGTATAGCTTGAAATCAAGCAACGTGATGCCCCCAGCTTTGTTTTTCTTTTTCAATAACGGAAGACATTTATGAACTAATTGTCAAATAAATAAATGAATGGGTAAAGTTTCATTTTAAAGCAGAATAGAAAACCAGTTATAATTGATAGCATTTGAAATGATGGGAAACTACCCATCCCACTTAAACATTTCTATTTCTCTAGCTCTTGCTCAGAGCTACCTCACAAGTGTTAGAGAGCAGGTAATATTTTTTAATCCAAGAGCTGATTTCTACAAAAAGTTACAATAGCTTATAATCATGTGCTATTAGATATGAGATGCTGACAACCCTTCCAAGAACCCTAATAATTGGGCTAGGTGAGATGGACCCAGTTCCACAGGCATGGCACCCAAAGAAGGGGCAACAAATATCAAGCCAACACCATCTAGCCCTCCAGGGATGGGGAGACCCATCCAGGTTTTCATTAGCAGTGCCAACCTCAGAGGGAGCTGGCATTTGCTGAAATAGGTGTGCACCCAACCTCAGAGAGACCTGGAAGTGAGCCCTCTCACTGCTGACTCATGCAAGAACTGACCTACGACCTTAGCCTGGTTGGGGTCCATTGCTGAAGAATTGCAGCATTGAGAAGGAAGTCCTTTCCTTCCCATTCAAAGGACATCAAGGACATTTTCCCCTTTCCCTTTTCTAGCAAAGACCTTTTCTTCAAAGGACTTGGAGGGAAACAGAATTTTCAGTAGAACTGGGTGATAGAGGATTCCCAGCCACTTTAAAGACCGTAATGATACACATTCATCTCACTTCCGGACCCTCTTGACAGGCCAACTAAGTTACTTAATACTCTAATATCCTGAATTCCTTGCTTAGAGAATCTCATTTGTTCATATAAAGGGAAAATTTAAGCCATAGAGTAGGCTTCGTGAGAAATTACTGGAGTTGAGTTAGACTTGAAGCAGGACACCCATGACCAAAACCCCCTCCTCCAACAAATTAAAAACCAACACAGCCCCATGAAAATGAGCTTTTCTATTCTTCTGAACCAAAACAGAATGCCAACAGTATGGCCCTTTATCCCCTCCTCCCTTACGTCCTTACCCCACGCCCATGATAAATTAAGCCCTCCTCAGCCTAGTCAGAAGCAGAGATGTCCTGTGTCACCACCCTGCAAGAAGGGGATGTGGTATAAAGATTAAGAGTGTGCCTTCTGTCTTCAGACTGCTAGGATGGACCTCCCAGCACCACCTCTGACCCGCGGATGACCAATTATTTCATCTCCTACAGCCTCGGTCTCCTCATCTGTAAAATGGTAATAAAAATAGTGGCACCCCACAAGGTTCTGTGGTGATGAAAAGATATGATCCTTAGTAAGCCCTCAGCACTCGTTAGCTATTATGAATTCCAAAATGCCCTGGCCCAAACCTTATCCTTTCTGTTTCCAAACATGCTCGTTTTTCCTGCCCCTATGCCTCTGATCCTGCCATTTTCTTTCCCCACCAGAATGCTCTTCTCCTTTCATCTACTTTACAGAGCAGCTAAATGCTTCTTTTGCCAGGACACCCAACTTGGTTTCCCCGGGTGGAAATTTGTCCCCCTCCTCAGAAACCTCTCAGCCCTGCATCTTCTCTTGCCTTAGTACAGAAAAGCCTGGCTCAGGAGCGAGCCGACCCACTTGGGAATTCAGGCTGTACCTCTGCCTAGCCATTCAGTGCTGGCGAGTGTTCACATCTGTGTCATTAAATAACAAAATTCAACAAAGTATATTTGAAGATCAAATTGACTTTATTTTAATAAATAAATAGGAATCAGGAGGGGCAACATCCCCTCCAGCATCCCATCCCATCCATCCAAGTAGAAAGGAGCTCCACAGAGCTATAAGAAAGAGAGGATTGAAAAGGCAGAAAAGAGGGCAGGAAAAGGAAATTATTGTCAAAGAATGTACAGTTGACCCTTGAACAATGCAAGGTTTATGGGCACTGAACCCCCTGTGTAGTTGCAAATCCACACATAACTTTTGACTCTCCCAAAAACATGCCTACTAATAACCTGCTATTGACCAAATTTAAAGTCAATAAATACATATTTTGTATGCAATATGTATTATATGTTGTATTCTTACAATAAAGTAAGCTAGAGAAAAGAAAATGTTATTCATAAATTCGTAAGAAAGAGAAAATACATTTATGGTACTGTGCTGTATTTATAAAAAAAAACTGCTTATAAGTGGTCAATTGTATTGTTTCAGGTAAGGTCACCCTCCTAAGGGTAATGGAAGGGCCTATGGGGTGGATTGCTTTGCTAGTGCTGACCAGACAATTCCATGTTGACTGGCTAAAGGTTACATTCCTATGGGGTTGAAACTGTGACAAGCTTATAGGCATCAAGTCTTGGTTTGCTGACTTCAGGTTTAGCACAAGTGACTCCATTCGGGGCCTGCTGCCTCCTTTTTCACAGTGTAATGGGAATAACGTCAGCAATGACAAGAAGGATTAAATGAGTCACAAAAAGCATTTAGCACAGTGCCTGGCATGTTAAAAAAATATTCCCTGGGTGTTTGCTATCTTTGTTACCACCGTGTCACTGTTCTGCCTCTCATTTGCAGGTGTCTCGAGGGTAGCAGGGTATTTATGTCTGTCTTGCATGAAGTCTTGCAGATGTTACTAAGGTGACCACACATCCCGGTTTGCCTGTTATCCCAGCATAGATATTAATAGTGACTCCTTTCACCCTAAAAAATGCCATTTTAGCGGATACAAGAGCCACTCTGTTACCCACTTGGCAAGCGTGTATTGAATAAGTGAAGGAAGGTACGAATGATCCAGGTCCCACGGCTCAGTTACTCCCTCACTCCAGACTCAGGTCTGACAGTCAGAATGCTCCTTTGCATTCTCCCTGCTGTGACCTCCAAGCCCTCTGTGCCCTTGACCTGATGCTGGCACTTTGGATTGCTCTACTCCATCAGTGTATCCTAATTAGTTCTCCCTTCCTCTGCAACCCTTCTCCCTCTTGTCATCTGCACACCTGAAAGCCCATACAAACTCCTTCACACTGAGATAATAATACATAATAGTTTAATGTGATGGGTGAAAAGAGTTCTTAGTTTAACATGAAACAATGCTTTAATCCCAAAAGATGAAAATTCTGGCATCAGAAATAAGCTGTTACAGGGATGGCCATTTGCCAGGGGAAGCCGCCATACACCTCCATGGAACCCTTTTATAGATTTGTATTTATTTTCTGAGACAGGATGTGGATCTCTGCCCCCACCACTCCTGTGTCCCTCCCAAGCCTCACCCCCGGTGGGACTGGGGTCTTTTGGTCTAGTGACATATGACCCATGAGCAAGAATCTCAGGAACTCCACTCTGAAGAGTGTGATGATGACCTAGAGAACATGGATTCACTGAAATATATTCAAGGATAAGTGACAAGTGAAATCTGGATCTGGGGGACAGTGCTTCAAGAGGGAGATCCCAGGGGAGTTGGGGTTCCCAGGTGCCCACCTGGAGATGGAAAGATGACACAGGGGAAAGGTAAAGACCTGTTTCACTATGATCCAGAATCCTGGTGTAATTCTCCACAGCCAGGAGTAAGATGAATTTCCAAGATCTAGTGGCAGAGTTAAATATACACATCCATTTCTTCTGCAAACTTGGTACTGAATGTCTAGTATATACAAAGAACTGGGTGAGGCCTTAGGGTAGGAGAGGGTAATGGACATTAGTGTAGCTTTCCCCAAGGCCCTTATGAATTAGCTGAATAGGTGGAGCAGAAACAAGTAAAATGAGGGTTTGCCAGTGTCACGTATGGAATGAGTATGGAACTAGACAGCACCAGGATTCCAAGTCACCAGGGTGAAAGACTGGAGGGTCTTTGGGTATTGCCCCAGCATTCTCAGTGCTGGTAGGAAGCGATGGCCTCCTAGTTTGGGAGGCAGGAGAGCAGGCCTGTTGGAGGGGACCCTGGTCGAACTCATTCTAAAAACAGGAGAGGGCACGGAGTACAGTCCAGTGTTCGCTCCACCCCAGCTTTCCCAAGAAAGTAAAAGAGACATTATGAAGATTAAATCCACTGTCAGTTTTAGAGGAGGCGAACCCTGTTCCAAATTAACAGAGCAATTAACCTATAGAGCCAGAGGAACACACACAACCTGGCAACTTTCAAAGCATGCAATTTATCCAATTAAACATTTTATGCCACTGTTAAGCACGTAGGGTTAGTGTATTAGTAACCCAAAAGGTCTCTAATTCTTAGGCCTTTAGGATTTTTCATCTTTCTGCCCAGGTACATCTGCCTGTGCAATTATCTCATCCAAAGCACATTATATGATATAATTATATGGAAGTTTATTTAACTCTATTTCTGTTCTGTGGTCCATACACTACTCACAGTTTATATAAGGTGCTTAGAAATGGTGTTGCAGCTTTTTTTTTTTTTTGCAGTTTTATTCCTTTATTTGATTATCAGCAATTGGCTCTCACCCACATTAATAGTCTATAGATTTTTGAACGTGGTGACAGGTACATTGGTAACCAATGCATAGAGCTTGTTTGGTGAATCTTCAACCACCTTATGTTTTCTGGACAACTGCACATGGATATAGTGTGGAACATTCCTTATTCCTTGGCCCAGACAGCTTTGTTGAGCCTGGTGTCAACATGCATATCTGGAGTTTCCATCTCCTTCATGGCCAATTTCCGAATCACTTTGAGTGCCCGAGGGGCACACTTCTCCATAAACCCACTCCATGGATGCACTTGTGGATGTCAATGGTCACTACCTCGCTGATGGCAGGATGGCCCTTCTTGCCACGCTTCCTTGTGGGAACCGTTTTGCCGGACCCTGGTTGGAAATCAGTATCCCAGCTTTTCATAAAGCCTCCTTCCTTTCTTCTACTCACATACTCTTCAAGAACCTGTTAATATCCTCTTGTCCATGCATTTTTACTTAACCAACCCAATACACAATGACTCCCCCAGGATTCTACCCCCACATAACTCACTTGACACTTGCCTCATATTTTCTCTTGCACCTGATAGAGCACAAACTTGTTGCGGGGAAGTATCAAGTCTTCTATTGCTGATCATCATGTGCAGATCTGGCAAAATGCTTACCTAATGGAGCTTCAATCCATGATAGGTAGCTGCTGACCCACCAGAGCTTGGGTGACAGCCATGCACTTTAGCAAGGGCACAAGTTTTACAAACTAAGCCCACCTCTTCTGGCAGCCCAACCCAATCAAATCTGTGGACAAGGAATGGTGTTTAGGTTTGTATCACTTAGAAACATTCAAGTGGCAGAAAACCTAATTCAAGTGGCTTAAACAAAAGACAAAATTAATTCATGCAGATAATCACAAAACCCAGGGACAGTCTGGCTTCAGGTGTATTTGGATTCAGAAGTCAAATTTTATCATTAAACAAGATTTTCCCAAACTCTCAACTTCATCTTCTCACATTTTGGCTTTACTTCTAGTCTTTTCCTGCTAACATGATGGCAATGGTGAGAGTTTCAAACATAATGATGTCTCAGCCAATGGAAGAGCATCACCATCTACCCTAACTATTTCATGGAATCTCATCAGCTCTGATTTGCTTACATGCTAATCCCCAGACCAATCAAAAGAGCCATGGGAATGCAATGTGCTGATGGCTTAACTGGATCATATGCTGTAATCCTACAGCCCAGGAATCTACGCTTTTAACCAGCTATCCACGTTTTTCTAGTATACACTACAGTTCGGGAACTGTTGGTGTAGGGTCTGGCCACATGAAAAGGTACCCAAGAGAGTGAAGAAGATCTTTGGAGGTGGGAAGTACAGAATAGCTTTTGGCTCAGATATCTATATTAACATGGAGTTGCTTAAGATGGTGACGGGGTTTGGGGCAGGAGGGCAATGGAAGATGGTTTGCCAGAGCTCTTTCCTATCAAAGAGTAACTTTCATTTAGCAAGACTCAAAGATACTTTGAGGCCTTGGTCCTACTTGGATTTGTCTGACTCAAAGTCATGGACTTGTGAAATTTCAGCTTTGTAAAGGCCTTTAAGGGTCATGTAATCCAAACCCAATCACCATTTGATCCCCAGGCCCCCTAGACATCATCCCTCGCCAACTGGTCACCCAGCCACTGCATAAATACTTCCCCCCAATGGAGTAGTCCTCCCCTCTCGAAACAGCCAAACCATCTTCTCACATCTGTATGCTTAAAATGTTTAAATCTATTTAGCAAAAGTCTGTATCTTTGTAAATTCCTTCCATCAGCCCTGGTTGTCTTTCTTGGAAAGATACAGGACATTTCTATTCCTTGTTCCAAAAGACAGTCCCTTGTGCATGGTGTGTGAAGACAGTTATGCACCCTCTGGTGCCTCCAGCCTTCAGGATGAACAGCCTGGGCTCTGTCTGTCCTACCTCAGGTGAAATGGAATCTTACCCCATTACCTTCTTGGTTGCCATCCCTCCTGAAGTTACTCTACTTGGTCTGTCCCTCCCTCTTAAAGTGTGATGCTCAGAACTAATAACACTCCGACACTGATCTGAGGAGAGAACAGACTATTGTCTCATTCTAGACACTACACTTTCATTGCTATGCCTTAGCCTTGCTGTAACTATTATAGCAACCACCTCTCAGTGTTTACTCACAGTGGGTTTTCTCCTATTCCCCCCAACTCAGGCTTACACAGCTAAGCTACATCTCTCCATCATATATCCTGCAGAGTTTTTTGTGAACCCAAGTTTATGACTTTGGGGATAATAAGCAAATTTCAGGCAGGAAGAATAAGCTAAACAATTCTATTACCACTGCCCACTCATTAATAATTGTAATCTTTGAAATAACACATAAGGATTTAAAAAATAAAATTCAACAGACATCAAGCACTTACCACATACCAGTATTGAGAACATGAAGATGAATAGGGGGCAAAATTGCTTGCTTTTGGTGGGGCTCACATTCTGGCCAAGGAAATAGAGCTCAACAACCAACCCTAGCAGTGGGTGCAGTTAGCATGGCAATGGTATATACAAACTGTCCTCCCACTGCGAAGGGACTGTGGAGCCTTACCCAAGAGCTGATATCAGAGCTGCATTTGGAAAGGCATATCTAATTTCTGCAGTCAGCAAAGGAGAAGCCAGATATTCCAGGCAGCAAGATCAGCGTGTGAAGGTCTAGGAGCATAAATGCTATGCATGCTCCTGGAGCTGGGGCTCAGCTTGGGTGGTTGGAATCTATAGGGAAAGAGGTGGGAAGGTAGGCTAGAAAGTCAGGTTCCAGTTCAATCATGAGGGCCTGGAGTCCTCATCTTATCCTGTGGTCTCTGGGAAGAGGGTAAAGATCCCTGAAGATGAATTGACAAGTGGAGACACTGGAAGCAAGGAGACCAGAGAAGAGATCACTAGAGTTAACTAAGGAGTGGTATCTAGAATATATACAAATTTCTTGCAGATCAATAAAGATAAAACAGAATAGGAAAATAGGCCAAGATATGAACAGGTGATTCATAGAATGGAAAACATGAATAGCCATTAAATCAATGTAAAAATGTCAACCGCATGAACAATCAAGGAAATTAAAATTAAGAGCACAATGTGCTGTCATTTCACCACTGTCAGATTGGCAAAATTTGAAAGTCTGGCAATACCAAGCAGCCATGAAACACTCGCATGCTGATAGTGAGAGTATCAGTTATAGGACTGCTTTGGAAAGGGATTTGTCAACGTCTAATCAAGCTGCAATATACACACCATTGCATCCAGCACTCCACTTCCCAGGGCTGGTCCCAGGGAAATACCCATGTGTTCAAAAAGACATACACAAAGATGGTCACTACGACATTGCTTGAAACAGTGGAGAGAGGGGACGGGGGAAAGAAACCACCAACATGATGGCTGTTATGCACTGAACTGAGTTCCCCCAAAGTTCTTATGTTGAAGTCCTAACCCTCCAGGACTTCAGACTGTGACTGTATTTGCAGATAAGGTCTTTACAGAGGTGATTAAGTTACAATGAGGTGATTACAAGCCAAAGAGAGAGGCCTCAGATGAAATCAACCCTGCTGACACATTCATCTTGCCCTCTAGCTTCCAGAACTGAGAGGAAAGAAATCTCTGTTGTTTGGGCCACCCAGTCTATGGCACTTTGTTATGGCAGCCCCAGCAAACTAATACAATGGACTCCAGTGAAGGCTTGAAATTAAAAGTAATTCAATTAAAAGAAGAAACTGTATCTACGTGTATCAACATGGCTATAGCTTGAAAACGTAATACTGAATCAAAATGTAAGTTATGCAGGGCACCTGGGT
This sequence comes from Ailuropoda melanoleuca, assembly GCF_002007445.2. Classification (NCBI taxonomy): domain Eukaryota; kingdom Metazoa; phylum Chordata; class Mammalia; order Carnivora; family Ursidae; genus Ailuropoda; species Ailuropoda melanoleuca. Next base: position 1,168,768 of record NW_023234215.1, on the reverse strand, counting down.
GGCTCAGTCTCTTAAGCGTCCAATTCTTGGTTTCAACTCGGGTCATCATCTCAAGGTCATGAGATGAAGCCCTGGGTTGGGCTCCCCACTGGGTGTGTAGCCTGCTTAAAATTCTCTCTCTCCCTCTGCTCCTCTCCCCCCTCTAAAATAAATAAATAAACATTAAAAAAACACACACACATAAGTTACAAAAAGTACATTCAGTCGGAGACCAATTCTGTACCACAGCTGGAAATGATACAGAGCCATTTCAAGACAGTGGTAACTGGGGAGGGGAGGATGGGAACTGGATGGCAGGGAGGTGGGAAAGGGTTTCAGCTATAAGATTATATATGCACCCACGTATAGAATGAAAGTGTTATATGTATGTTACGTATACATGCATGGAATGTATATAACGTACACTAGTATGGAATGAGAAGATGTAAGCATTTTTTAAAATTGTGGTGGTAGGCACACGGCATGCTTTTCTCTGCGTCTTATTGTATCTTAAAACCTTTTAATAATTTTTTTAAGAACACTGTTTTACAAGGCAATGGTACAAGCCTAGGAGAGAAATGATAAAGTCTTGAACAAGGGCAGCAGCTCAGGAGAAACTCACCGATATCACACCGTAAGGGACTGTGTTTTTTCTCTTCTGTTGTATATTCCCTTTCTTCCAGGCAATAGTGTAGCTCTCTTGTTCAAAAATGGCTATACTAGCCGCTTTCTTCCCAGTACAAGTCCCGGGAGCTGCAGCGCCATGAGACTCGGTTCACGTACTCCTTTTAAGTTCAGAAAAACATTCTCTAGGTGCACTTCTAGTGAGAGCCTTTGCCCAGGCAGCCCCACCTTTGAGAAGGATGTCTGGAGCATGCCCTTGGTGTGGAGTTTTTAGAAATCTAGACACGGACACGTTCACTGTGCCCAAAATGGCCAAGGAGCAAGGCCCAGGGACGTACCTGCAGGGCACAGGGGTATTTCTAATTCTACTATGGCCTCTAATGATCCCTTTCCCTGGGCGAGTTTCCCTGGGGAACTGAGGGAAGCCATGGATTTGGGCTAGATGGCATCAGTCTCTCTCCTCTCGTGCTCTGGGAGGGTGGCAGCACAGGCCCCGCTGGGGCCCGGCAGCCACCGCGTCAGACCAGGCCCTCCTGCCGCAGAGCTGCCTGGGAAGGTGTGTGCAGTTGTCTTTCCTGAAGAGGCAGGTGCGATGCTCACTTCTGAATCTTAGCGAATCAATCAGCACCTCCAAGGGAGCATTCTGAGATTCATAGCCAGGAAATCGACCCAGCCTTTATTTATCTAAGCTTGTTTATGGCTCCGAAGGCTGTGCGATTTACTTGCAGGCGAAGCACTCCAGCTCAATGTGGGTCTATATTTGGTTCCAACTTGAAAATCATAACTGCTAAAATCCCACATCGAGCAGACAGTTGGCACGTTAGGCCCTGTTTCTGGGGCTAAAGTGGGATATGTCAGAGATAATCAACCAAGCAATCAATCAATACTCGTTGACTCCTTGTCCTGTGCCATCAGCTAACTTGTGAACTAGGCAGTTTGTCTGGTACCCCTTCCCGCCTGTCCCCACAGCCTCGGCACCTTCTGGGCCCCCTGCCTTGTTCTGGGACCTGGTACCCTCCATCCCACTCCTTTGCCTGATCCAAATTCTGTGTCAGGGGAGAATCTCTCTCAGCCATCGAACCCTTGAACTGGCCTTGTTCAAAGGACAGCTTTGCACATTCCTATGGGACTTTCAGCATCAGGGAATAAGCAGGTGGCAAATGTGCATTCTCTAATCTGCCATCTTTTCTCTCCTTCACCACCCCATGGCTCTCTGTCCATCCTGGAGTGGGAATGAATTCTGGCACTGCGCTTGCTAGCTCATGATCAGTCCCGGGGCAGCTTGCTCAAGTTTCTGAGCCCTAGTGTCCTCATCCATAAAATGGGTCAGCAGTGCCTACCTTCCCGGGAAGCTTCTCAATATTGATAGGTTAACATACCTGAAGCTCCTAGCACATGGAGACAACTCAGTAACGGGCGATTTTTGCAACTGCAGACTTAGAGGAGGACAGGAGGCCTTCCCAGGGCCTCCAGCTCACACCATAGGAAGCACTGGGAATTTCAAAGGAAGAAGCCCCGGCTTGTGATCTCAAGGGATTTGGTTCAAGGAGGGGGAGCTAATGCCACATTAGAGAACATGAATAGTGACCAACACACAGCAGCACTGAGAGCAAGCTGACCCCCGAGGGTCACCGAACTAGAGATTAGGCTACCAGGCTATGATGATGAGCTGTGGGATGAACCCCCAAACTGGGGGTCTGAGACAGGAAGGTTCCCATCCCAGCTCTTCACCTAACTGCTGGGAGTCTCCGGGCCTCCTTTCCCTCATCTATAAAATGAGAAAGGGGCAGGTGGGTAACTTTCGAGGTCCATTTCCAGCCTCACGTTCTAAATGGTTTTCATTCTCTCACTTCAAAAGCCTTCCTGCTTTTCTTCCTTCCATGAACCTTTCTTAATGCAATAAACAAAACGAAGACTCCTGCCCATATGGAGTGTACGTGAGGAGGGGGAGCAGACAACAAAGAGAAGCAAAACATACAGGACACCGGGCGGTTAAGAGAGCTACGGAGGAGAATAGAGAAGAGGCACGAGGACAGGCATGCAGGTTTAGCTGGGGAAGACCTCTCCGAGGGGCAACACCTGAGCAAAGACTGGGAGGAGGAGAGGGAAACAGAGGGGGCGGAAATGCAAGGGCCCCAGGGGACCTTCGAAGTACCGGCAGCTCATCTGCAGTAACAGGTGACCGGGCAGAGTGCCTGAGGCCCAGAGCGGGTGGCCGAGCACGTGGGAGTCCTTTTCCCGTGATTTCCACGTTCCCCGTGAAATAAGAAGCGAGGTCAACAGCTGAGTGGGAGGCGAGGGCTGGAGGGGACCGAAGACGCCCTAAAATAGTTACACAGCAGAGTGCAAACAAGAACAGACCAGGGAAATGTATGATTTCTTTCTGGGCCATGAGAAACTGGCCAGCATGTCCTCACGGGGGCACAAAAAAGCATTCCTTAAATCTATTCATTCATTCATTTGGCAAAATATGAGTGAGTGCACAGGGCTAGCTCTATGCTAGGCAGTGCCTGACCAAGAGTCCTGAGAGCAGGGCCACCACACACACCCCCTGGCCCAGGGCTATCCTTGAGACAAAGATCTGGGAGGTGAATGTGGGAAATTTCACAGGAAGAGAAGGAGCCAGCCCAAGGCCTGATCATGAGCAGGTTACCACCGTGAGCACCTCGGGCACAAACCCACTGGGGGACCCTGGGAAACTTCGGAGGACAGCCCTTAGAATTGTCCCACAGGAAGAAGCTGGGGACGTCTGCCCCAACTCCGGTTCATCGCTGGCTCTGGCTGCCATGGTTAACTCTGGCCTTTCCAGCTGCTCCAGTGAATAGAAGAAGGCCTCCAGTCTGCTGTAAGAAAACGTCAGAATGTACAAGAACAGTGAGTATCAAGAAAATACGAGCAGGCTTCGACAACATCTATACCACTCTTGGAAGTGTCTTGGTTTCAATGAAAGATTGTATGTCACCCTAAGTACAAAACACAGTCCTTCCTTTCAAAGAATGAATTTATTGGGGGAGGCTAAGAAGAAGCTCAAACCTGAAAGAAAAAAGAAATGGTAACAGAAGAAACAGGTGGCATAAGCTAACTGTCAACTGAGTCTAGTCTTCAAGGGGTCAGCCTAGGAAGAGGAGTCCCGGGCTGGGAGAGAAGGCTTCACCAAGGACGGCTCTCCAACTGCGTGGCAACTTGCATAAGTAGAAAAGCCACAGAGGGCAAGGGTGAAGACCTACTTAATGGGGAGAGGTTTATTCTGCCTTTGTGGCCACAACCAACACAAAGACAGGTGGCTGCTGCTGATGTGGGGACCCCAAGGCATGGCAGAGGGAGACTGATGCTCGTCCAGAGCCACCCCTGGCCACCTGCATCCTACAGGTGCAAGATTGTCTTGATTTGCAGCCAAGGCTGCTGTTTGGGAAGCAGTCATGGTTCAGAGGCTCTGCTTCTGGGAAGCATAAAACAAAGAAGAAGTTCTCACGGGCTGTTATAAAGCAGTCTCAAAAATATATCTCTGATTTCCAGCCTTCCTGCCCAGGGCACCTGCTGAAGACAGCCATGATTCATGACAACAAATGACCCCCACATCTTCCTTCCTGCAACGCCACCTAAGTTTAGAAAGTTTGGCCTGCAGTGCTTCCAACCCTGGAGAGGGGGACCGAACACTTGGATTGCACCCTCTGATGAGGATAAATTAATTAGTGCAAAAGCACACAATCACAGACGTAGCACCTGGGTTTGAGTGTTCTAATGAGGACAATGATTGGATGATGCTGAATCAGGCCAGCATGGCCCCAGGGCCTGATTGCTTTTCACTCTCTGCTTGGAGGCCCGGCCCTCACCTGCTAGCTTTAACCCCCTCCATTCTTGAGACCCTCCTTCTGCCAACTCCACACTGAGTTACCACTCTCGCCCAGGTGCCGTGGTCAGCCTGAGTCCCAGACCTCTCCCCAGAATTCACAGACGAACCGGGAGCCTACGCCTCTGCTCCCAAATTTGTCTTCCCGTCCCTTGGCTGACAAATTGATTGTCCTCAAACACGGCTGTATTCATTTGGGCACCCCCCTCCCCAGGGCTCAGGAACATTCAATACCTCCTTAGGACTCACAGAATAGAACCCACATTTGAATGAAGGTCCTCCATTACCAACCTCCTGCCCTCTGCTTCCCTTGTCTCAGGTCCCCGCTTCCTGGCAAGGCTTAAGTGCATCAGCCAAACCCCCCAACCCACCCTCCCTGCAAGCCTCACTACTGCCCAATCACGAATCACCATTTTCCCATTTTCTCCACCTCCCACCCATCCTCTCCCTGGCAGATCCATCCCTGTGCCTTGAATCAAAGAGGTGGCAATTCTGAACTGTCCCAAAGACCACATGCCTGCCTTGTGATGAACTCTGGGCCCAACAGCCCCCCCTGTGTGGTAATTTGCTGTTTTGCTGAGGCGGATTTTAACATCTCCAGGTGGGGCTGGTGTGTGGGAATTGGGTGACCTCTCTAGTGAGAGAGCCTGGCAGACCGTCCAGCACCCGAATTTAAACTCAGTTTTATTTTACTCTGTTCGTCTGTTATGTATGCAGAGGTTATCAGGAAGTGATGTACGAATATGTTCTTTCTTCCTGAAAATGACCAGTTTTTTTCCCCAAGGGATACAAGCGAGTTTGGTGGTGATGCAAAGTCAGTCCTTTTGTGGGGCTGGTGGTGCCGGCCTCCTCCCGGATTTGACTTAGGCTCTCCGTCTGCTTGGTTCGCTCTGGGATCCTCGGTGCCTGTCATGTGGCAGGTGCTCAGTCCTCATTCCCTCGATGTGCCCAGGCAGGAACATGTGTTCTGTGCAGCTGCGCTCCGGAATCATAGTTCTGGACGGAAAAGGCCATGGAGCTTCACAAACAATTGTGTTTTTAAAATGTGGGGATTTATGATGCTTCCCAGAGAGCTCTCCCTCACAAGCCCATAGGCTCTCTCCTGCACCCGTTCCTGTCCCCACTGGCATCTCCCATTGCTCTTTCAGGTGTGCCTGGCCATGTCCTCAACCTGAGAGACCCCTGGAGGGCAGGGACCCTGTGTCATGTCTTCGTGTCACCCACAGAACCTGGACAGTGTAAGCAGGGTCACGGAAGGTGGCGGGTAGACGTTTGCTGACTGAACCATGGGAACATTTCTTTGGGAAAGGTGGGTTTTCCTGCTCTACCCTTGGGCCCTGGGCAGCGTTGCCAACATGGCGCCCATCCCTCAGGTGGGACAGGAGCTAACCCACTCCCTGCTTGGAGTAGCCTTGTCAGGGCATCTCTGAGGCCAGGGCTGCCATCAGCAGTTTAGGAATCTCAGACTCCTAAAAATGTCAGAGCTAGAGGGGCCTTGGAGGCCACCTCGTTCAAACTCCTTGTTTTTCAAGTGAAGGAACTGAGTAGTTCTGTTCTGGTGAGAAAGCTGGGGAGTCCCCAGGGACCCCAGCACCTGGACCAGGCTCCTTTCCACTCGTCCTGACCACACAGGTCCTCCTCAGGCCTCCTTGACCCTCTAAGATAAGACTGTTGGTGCCCCCATTTCTCAGGTAGGCACAGGTTCACATGGACTTGGGCATAGCAAGGAGTTAGTGAATGTATCTGTTGAATGAATGAATGACCTCTAGAATTAGAGTAGCACATATCCGATATTTGGGGAGAGAAGCTACCCTGCCCTTCACCTACAGCCTTAAACTCCCCTGAGGCTTCTGGGGGTCTGGCTGGGCCAACAAGCTGCGCTCAAATGCTTATACATCCCTCCTCCCACACCCGCATCATCTGTAGGCCCACAGAGAGGTGCCAGAGTGCCATCATTCGATAGCTCTAACTCAATGCACTTACATCATGTTCTGACTATGTGCCAGGCACAGGGCAGTAGGCTTGTGTCCATTTGAATGCAATGGACAGCCCCTCACTGAACATCCATGTTCTGGACAAAGGAACTATCTCGTGTGAGATGCATAACAGGTCTTGAGTAGCCACATCCAGTTTATCCACCCAAGACATCTCCCGACCAAATCACTGTACATCCAAGTGTTACCACAGGACTCCAGCTCCACACCACCAGACCTTAACCTAACCCTACCCACCAGAGCAGGGGGAAGTGTTTTGCCAGGTTTTGCTGACCTAACTCCTTTATTCTCCTGGAAAGACCCTCATGAGATCCTGAGACTCAGGGCTATTTGCCTCCCTCCACTCAGGTATGATGGGGATTCTCCAGGTACAAAATTGGGTCCCAGCTGAAAGAGAGTCCATTGAGGTAGCCCCTGGAGAGAGCCTGCCTGAGACTCTGAGGAAACTGGGCATCAGCCCTCCCCTGGGGTCCTCCTGGAGGAGCCACAGGCCAGGGCCATTACTTCCAACTATCCCCACAACCCCCATGTAGTAGGAGACCTTAAAGCATCATTACATAACTTTGAAAAATAAAATCCATGTTGATTAATACAAGTGGTTCCCCAAAGCTGTACTGATGTGTGCTCAATTTCAAATCCATTTCCCTTGTTTAATAGACTGAGAAGGTTTGAAGGATGACTCTCAGTCAGGGTGCTTTGTCACCGGCCCCTGAACGATGTGCGGGAGCAAGCCATGAGGACATCTGGGGATGAATGTGCCAGATAGAGTGTGTGCAAAGACCCCAAGGAGTGAGCGAGCCCAGAGTGTTTCAGGAGCTGCAAGAAGGTCAGTGTGGCTGGAGCGGGAAGAACGAGGGGAACGTAAGTGGAGATGCAATCAGAGGTCATGAGGGCCCAGACCTCAGAGCTTTCTGGCTTCGAGAGCAGCGTCAGCACCACCTGGGAGCTGCTTAAAACCCAGAATCTCAGGCATTCCCCACACCCCAACTCACAAAGTCGGAATCCACCCTGACCAAGATCTCCAGGGGATTCCTGCACACAATATGGTTGAGAAGGTTATGGAACAGGGGATCCCAACTCTGGCTGTATACAATGATCACCTGGGGGACTTCTAAAAATGTTGCTGTCCTTTCCAGACTAACCAAGACTTTCTGGAGGTGGGTTCATGTAAATATATTTACTTTAAAAACTCTGATCATTCAAATGTGCGGTCCGGGTCAGGCCCCTGGATCACACATGTCCATGTTTCCCAGCGTCGCTAAGCCACTGGAGATGGGTGAGCCCAGCAAGAGCACAGATACCTCTGTGATAAGATGGCCTATTGGATGCTCTGTCTTCCCACCTGGAATGCCGGTTTCTCAAAGTCAGGGCTGTCTCTTTCATTGTGCTTTCCCCAGTTCCCGTGTAGGGCTGGCATCAGGATCTGCCTGCTGTGCAGCTCTTGGAGGAAGGAACGAGTGAAGATGAGAATGAATGACCGTAGAGACCATACCTGTCGCGCAGGCTCCCCAGCTGGGGCTCTGGCGATCCAGTCTGCTCTGAGAGGTACTCCTCAGCTTCTTCTCCTCCCTCAGAAAACAGCTGCACTGACCACTAACAACTTTTTGTAAGATTTTATTTATTTATTTGACACAGAGAGAGACAGCCAGCAAGAGAGGGAACACAGCAGGGGGAGCGGGAGAGGAAGAAGCAGGCTCNTTGCAGAGGAGCCTGATGTGGGGCTCGATCCCAGGACCCTGGGATCAAGCCCTGAGCTGAAGGCAGGCACTTAACGACTGAGCCACCCAGGGGCCCCTCCACTAACAATTTTGACTCCACTTCCTCCCCTTGGTGATTAAGATAATAGGATTCTAGGCTACTGGNTAAAGGCAGACACTTAACAACTGAGCCACCCAGGTCCCTCCACTAACAATTTTGACTCCACTTCCTCCCCTTGGTGATTAAGATAATAGGATTCTAGGCTACTGGAGCCTAAGGCCTATCAGAAGTCACCCTGCAAGGCACATAGCTCTTATGCAGATTAAGAAATTTCAGGGAGGGGGGCGCCTGGGTGGCTCAGTTGTTAAGCATCTGCCTTCGGCTCAGGCCATGATCCCGGCATTCTGGGATCGAGCCCCACATCAGGCTCCCCTGATGGGAGCCTGTTTCTTCCTCTCCCACTCCCCCTGCTTGTGTTCCCTCTCTTGCTGGCTGTCTTTCTCTCTCTGTGTCAAATAAATAAACAAAATCTTTAAAAAAAAAATTTCAGGGAGGGAAATTGACTTGCCCGGAAGCACGGAACAAACTGAGTGGCAGGGCTGGGCTGGCTGGTGGGTCTTCTCTCTCCCAGTATGAAGCCCTGATCGCTGTCCCCAGCTTATCCCTTCACCTTTGCTTCCCTCTCCACAGTGGGTCCAAATGCCCCCCTCACCTCCCACCAATGCCTTCACTATTCATTTCCCACACTCAGAGTCAGCTCAAAGTTGGATGGGCCTGAAGCTTGTACCATCTTAGGACGCCTTTCAAGGAACAGACCATGAGTGCTCATATCGGCAGCACATATACTAAGGAAAACACCATGATATGAACACAAAATTAGATCCAAAAGCAAATATTTCAAATAAATAAGGAAAGAAATGAAAACAAATTCTGAAAATCTGACAAATGCCACAAAAGTCACACAATCCATAAAAATAAATTTTTATTAACTAACTGCTTAGCACAGTCTTCCAATACATGCATAAAAGGACTTAAAATTTTTTCCACATTTGATGAGTGGAAGAATTCCCACTGACTGGTATCCACGTCCATATATCAAACCTGAATNATAAAAATAAATTTTTATTAACTAACTGCTTAGCACAGTCTTCCAATACATGCGTAAAAGGACTTACAATTTTTTCCACATTTGATGAGTGGAAGAATTCCCACTGACTGGTATCCACGTCCATATATCAAACCTGAATCTTCTCCACTGCTCACATATGCTGGGTGCTGGGTGTCTTGGGCTCTGTTCACATAGTGATACGACTCGGTCTGTACCTCTATGACACATCCCAAGGTGAAGGGACAGAGGGAAGTAGGCGCATCCTACTGGAGGCTATGCCTTCTTGTGGATTATATGTGGAAGTAATTGCAAGCCGAACATAGATCACACTCAACCCCATGTATACATTCTCAGCTCTGATTCCCTTTATCTGGGTCTAGGCCATTCAAAGGCCACCAGATGGCCTGGAAGGGGTGCTGGATGAGAAGCCACAGTGAGGAACATCAGCAGTTGTGACTGACTGCAGTGTGAATATTGTTTGCAAATTTTACAGAAACTTATGAGCACGTGAAGGCACTCCAGTGGGTCCACCATGGCTCTGGAAGGGCCCCGAAGGGCAAGGCTTCCCTCACTTTCCAGGGGATTCTGTCCCACCCTTCGCCTTCTTTGTCCTGCCCTCCCTCTGGAAGGAGAATCGCCAACAGAGAGAACACAGAAGCCGAAGATTTTAAATGCGTGTGTGTTGGTTTGCTAGGGCGGCTGTCACAACGTACCACCCAGCAGGGGCTTCAACAACTGAAATGTGCTGTCTCACAGTTCTGGGGGCCACAAGCCTAGGACCAAGCTGACAGCAGGGTGGGTCCTTCTGAGGGGTGCGAGGGGGAATCCATTCCAGGCCTCTCTGTGGCTCGTAGATGTCCATCTTCTCCCTATCTCTTCTTATCATTTTCTGTCTCTCGGCATGTCTGTGTGCCCGCATTTTCCCCTTTGCATAAGGGCATCAGTCATACTCAGTGAGGGCCCCCCGCCCAATGACAATGATGTAACCTGGTAACCTCCGTAAAGACCCTGTCTCCAAATAAGCCCACATTCAGAAAACTGGGGGTTAGGCTCCAGCAGATCATTGGGAGGTGCCANCTGGGGGTTAGGCTCCAGCAGATCATTGGGAGGTGCCACAGTTCAAGCCCTAAGAGTGGAACAATGCAAACTGGTGTGTGCATCTTTGCAGAAAGTTGAGGGAGAGGGATGGAAACCCAGAGAGACTTGCAGATAGGTGGGGGAGGTGTTATCTTGTTTACACTGTGCATTTAGAAAAATTACCTCATTAGCTGTCTGTCTGCATCTAGGCCCAGCTGCAACCACTAAATCCATCATTTAGGGATCGGTTTGGCTTTCTTGGCCACCATAAATGGCACATTTTTGAATTTGTTTTGATTTCCTGTGGGTGTCTCAACTGTCCAAAATGATGGAGGAGATGGAGAGGCTGAAGTCTGAGGACAGACAGGAAAGATGGTGCCTCATCTGGCCAAAGGATGAAGACTGAGAAGCAGATCAAAGGCCCGGAGAGAGTGGAACAGGGATGGACCATCCCAGGGCCTGGAGTAGCCGGCAAGAGTCTCCCTCTCTGCATCTGAAAGAGGCAAGTTGGGGGTGAGCAAGCCCGGTTTACAAAGAAGGCAGTGGATCTAGGGAGCTTCTCAGCCCAAGACATGACAGCAGATGAAAATATAAAATCAGGAGCAGGTGACCCAAATCACTGGATACACAGATGAGGGCACCCCACTTTCTGCCTCAACAGCCTTCTCCAGTTCACTTCTGGGGGTCCCAGAGGTGCCTCACAAGTGTTTCGAGCAGCCGAACACTTGAAGAATCTCTGGCCTTGCAGGGAGGCTCATGTGACCCACTCTAAGGCTGCAAACTCCAATGCCTGCCCCCTGAGGACTCAGGAACAGTCATTGTGGAGAAAAAGCAGAGGTTAGCCGTCACACCCCTGCACCATCCCGCCCGTGCTATTTCCTTCTCCCTGCAACCAAAAGCTCCTGGAGCTATTGGCTTTGACAAACTGAGCCCAGAGGGAGCCCCAGGCTCCCAGTTCAGCTGCACCCTGAGCTCCAGCCCAGGCTCAGCTGGAGACCCAGCCCTGACCAAGAGTAAGGTGGCAGGTAAATGCTACCTGCATGTAAACCTTCGTAGCAGAAGAATCAAGGGCACATTGGGGAAAGATGGAAGAGCAGGCTTGCCACGCTGAACGGTCATTGTTACAGCAAAACTAGGGAAAAGGAGCCGTGTCTACTGAATAGACACATAACCTGTGTTTGCTCAGGTTGACTGTGTTATTAACCATATAGCATGACCCGTCTGTGAATTGCAAAACCAGTTTAATGAGTTACAACCAGCATTTGAAAAAATAAAATAAGATAGGAAAGTTAGAGTGCAGCTTTCATCAAGTGTGGAATTGGACGAAAGCTCTGTTTCCTTTACACACTCGTGCATATGCGTATGGACAGAATGTAAAATTGTTTCTTACCATGACCTGAGGTAGGAAAAGCTGAAATGCACTAATCCAGACCATAGCCCTTAGCATCATTGAACCTGAACACCGATGTACAACAGATGTAGCTGGGGAGCTTGTTCAAATGTGAATTTCCAGGCATCACATTCCAAAGATTTTTGAAGGCCCTATCTCCTAGTGGGGCCTGGGAAATGCATTTGAAAAGCTTCCCCCGTGGTCCTGATATATTTGGTCAGTGGCACATGATGCAGAAATCACTGGACCAGAGGAAAAAACATGTATTTGGTAAGACTATGTTATAGGAAGCTTGAATGACATATGAAGTTGCTTCCTTTGTCTTAAAGCCAAAGACTTGAGAAAAGGAGGGGCTTAAGGATGGGTATTGGCAGGAGGGTGAGTGATATCCTTTCTCCATTTGTAGGGATGAATTCAGTTTCTGGCAGAATTGGGTACCAGTAGACCATCCTTGGCTGTAAAGTATGCTTAACAGGATTCAGAGCCAGGCATACAAAAGAGCTAAATACCTCCCCTGAGTAAAATTATCTACTCAGTAGAACTGTCTACACGGAGACCCAGATGACTCAGGGAAACCTCTTCTGAGATTAACCTTGGACTGGGTGACCTCTTAAGATTCCCTTTCATCTCTGACATGCCATGATTCTAAAAGCAACAGGATAGAGGGAAAGGTTGGAAGACCCGTGATCTCAAACTCATCTGCCATTGATTAGGGCAGGGGGAGAAGGAACCATGTCTACTGAATAGACACTATCAAACTGGATCATGATTCTTCAGTGTGTCATGAAATCATTGAAGTGTTTGGAAAAATAAAATAGAATTAAAGATGATAGAAAACACCATGGTGCCTTGCCTCTAATAAGGATGTTTGGTTGTCTACTGCTGCATAAAAAAACCAACACAAAACTTAGTGGCCCTAAAATGACAACATTTATTTACTCACAATTCTGGAATTTGGGCAAGGCTCAGTGAAGACAGATCATCTCTGCTCCACGGACAAGAGTTAGGGTAGCTCAGCTGGGCCTAGAACACCCACTTGCACGATGCCTTCGTCCACATGGTTGGGAGCTCCACTGCGGCTGTCAGCTAGAGCCTGCATGCTCCAGCAAGTGGCCTTTCCATCCATATGGCTCGTTTGCTTCCACGGTATGACTTTTGGGTTTCCTGAGACTACACACCAAAAGCAAACCTTCCCAGAGGACAAATCTCTATGTGCAAGAACGTATCTCATCTCCACTCGCATTGCCCTTGCTCATGTCTTGTGGCCGAAGTCCAGAGTCATCCTGAGAGGAGACAACACAGGACAGGAATGCTGGTGGTTCATGGCAGACCACGAAGGTAAACACTGTCTCCTTAAAAAATTTTTTTTCCCAATCGTTTATGTGTATAAATAGCAAGTAGCAAAGCAAAATATATTCCTAGTAGTTGATCACAGTTGAAAAGGTTTGAGAAGAGGTGCTAGAGAGCCCTGGGATACAGAGAGAAGACAATCCTACGTTCCTTGGTTTCTATTTCCCCAATACTCCTATGTATATTTACCCCATCTGTCCATTTTTCCGATACTGTCCCCCTTTTATTCTTCTTTGTTTTTTCCTCTTCTGTTTCTCTCTCTCCTTATCTCTTTCCTTCCCAGTTTTCCTCTCTGTCACTCAGCCATTTTTTCACACTTTATCTTTCACATTCAAACACCTCCTTCAAACACAAGCGTACATAACCCGAACATAAGCTGGTGTCCCATGTGACGTGTTCTCTGTACAGCATCACATATAAATGAGCACGGTCCAGTTGCCAAAAGTAATTTTACATTTGTGTCCATTTTTTCTGCATCTCTTAAAGAATAGTAATGAGAATCCAGTTTAAATTCCTCAGACAAAACTCTAAAATTCCTTCTCCTCCCTCAGTGCCCACCTGGCAACTGGTCTGGAGTCTCCCACTTGCCAAATTCACAAAACTGCCAGCACTCAGCCCAGAGGGCATTCCCCAACCGCCTCCTCCCCTCTTAGTCTCTGTCCACGTCGGCAGGGTGGAGCATCGCCAACCCAGCCAGAGCAAGGGTGGAGGTGGTCAGCCCCACCCTGTCCCCAAACATGCCTTTGCCATAACAGTGAGACACTTCCTGTCCTGCAAAAATACTTCACCACCAGCCCAACCCCTCAACTGGTGGGTGCAGCCTCCATTCGGACCCCCAGGCAGCAGCTGTGACAGTGGCAGAGAGAAAGCAGTGCACATGGGAGGGCAAGACCCCAGGCTTGGAAGGAGCTCAGTGCGGCCCTGCTGCTCTTGTATTAGAGCCATGGAAAGATGGGCAAGCCCACTCAGAGGGAAGCACTCACGCACCTGAGATGCAGGTAAGGTCTGCACACCCTCAGCTGTGGGAAGTGCGGTCAGAAAGCCTAGAATGGCTGCAGACCAAGGATCTGGGAGTGGGCTGCGTAATTGGGGTTGGCTTTTGCATCCTTGCTGCCATTGTTACATTGGGTCATATTCCTGAGTCCTTATTTACTAGCTGTTGGATACTTACACACATACATGCACACGTACGTGCCCACATGTGCACACTCACTCACACACCCCAGCAGTCTGGGGCATAAAGAAAGCTATTATAAGCACTTAAAACTTTTTTTAAAATTTTATTTATTTATTTGAGAGAGAGAGGGAGAGAGAGTATGAGCATGAGCAGGATGGGGGGGCAGAGGGAGAAGCAGACTTCCCACTGAGCAGTGATCCTGATGTGGGGCTCAATCCCAGGACCCCAGGATCATGACCTAAGTCAAAGGCAGATGCTTAACTGACTGAGCCACCCAGGTGCCCCCAGGCACTTAAAATTTCAACCTCAACGTTTCAGCCAGTTAGACAAAGAGACCAGCCAGACACACACCTCAGGAGGTGGATGTTGGGATTCCTGCCTCTACTGTAGGGATTCCTACCCCACAGATGAGCAGGGTAAATATACTTGCCTGCTTTCTCTGCTTCCCTAATGACCCCTCTGCCAAGAAAGCAGGAAGCTCAGTCCTGACGTGGCTGACAAATGCTGAGGACATCCCTAGTCTTAGAGCTGGCTCCCTAAAGTTGGCCTCTTCATGAAACCAAAGACCAAGAGCTGGAACAGGGCCTCAGAAATCACCTAGGTGGCCAGGCCACTGGTACTGAGGTCCAGAAAAAGAAGAATGGCTTATTCAAGATCATAGCCTATTATACCCATTATCTATCCTCCAACAAACATCTGTTGAACATCTACCACTTGCCAAGGCTTGTTCTAATGGCAGGGATACAACGGTGAACAGGGATGGTCTCTGCTCCCAAGGAGTTTACCTCCTAGTTAGCTACAAAAGGGTAACCAAGTAAAGTATCTAGTTATCAGATGGCAATAAAGCCAGAGAGAAAAATAAAGCAGAGGACAGGCTAGAGAGTGTTTTGGAAGTGAAGACGGTTTTCAGCAGGGAAACATTTGAGCGAAAGCCTGAAGGAGGTAAGGGAGTCTCTCTGGGGGGCAGAATGTTCTAGGCAGAGGGAATAGTGTGAAGTCCACAAGGCAAGGGCATGGCTAGGTGTTGCAGAAAAAGCAAGGAGGGAGTGTGGCTGGAGTAGAGTGAGCCAGGAGGTGAGTGGTGGGAGCTGAAGTCAGAGAGGCATGGGAAGGTTTGGGCACCAGTTCTCACAGATCCCTGAAGCCATTGAAAGGACATGACCTTTACTCCTTTTTGGGGTAAGAGCCGTGGGAGGGCTCCAAGCAGAGGTGGGAACTGCTCTTAGTTTTCAATGTCTGCTGTGTCATGAATACACAGAAGGGTAGCAGGGGTGGGATCAGGGCATCAGTGTGGGAGACCACTCGTGCACAAGTCTAGGCAAGAAGTAATGATGCTTGGGTCAGAGAGGCAGCAGGGAGGTGGGGAGAAGTGATCAGAGCTTGGAGCATTAAGGCAGAAGTATTTCCTGAAGGACAGGATATGAGGTGTGACAGCAAGAGAAGAGTCAAAATGACCCTTAGGGTCTGGTCTTGAACTACCAGAAGGAAGGAGTTGCCGTTACCCAACTCAGAGGAGACCGAAGTTGGAGCATGTTGCACGAGATGCCCTAGACATCTGGGTGCCGGTGACTATAGGAGGCAGGGCAGAGATGAGCTCACTGAGGCAGAGCCAGGCCTTGCACCTGAGGAGTCACAGAAGTGCTGAGCCGGCTAGAATGTCAAAAAGTCCACCACCTGACGAAGGCTGGCCTGGCGATGGAGAAGCTCTGTGCAGCTCTTGGGCAATGCTACACAGAGGGGCCACCACGACAGAAGAGCTAGCACAGCAGAGCGCTGACGTTCAGCTCTGGCCCACACTGCGTCCAGTGAAGCTAATTTCCTCCTGCAGGTGCGTCCACCCTTGAAGACCCCCGGGAGCCCACTGCGAGACACGCTGTACAGTGAGTGACATATGGGTTTGCTTGAGCCTTTCTCAGGAGCACAAGGAGCATCTTTGACTAATACTCGCTAGACCCACCAACGCCAATGGTCTGAGCTACAAAGAGGACAGACGAGCTAAGAGNCCCCCTCACCTCCCACCAATGCCTTCACTATTCATTTCCCACACTCAGAGTCAGCTCAAAGTTGGATGGGCCTGAAGCTTGTACCATCTTAGGACGCCTTTCAAGGAACAGACCATGAGTGCTCATATCGGCAGCACATATACTAAGGAAAACACCATGATATGAACACAAAATTAGATCCAAAAGCAAATATTTCAAATAAATAAGGAAAGAAATGAAAACAAATTCTGAAAATCTGACAAATGCCACAAAAGTCACACAATCCATAAAAATAAATTTTTATTAACTAACTGCTTAGCACAGTCTTCCAATACATGCATAAAAGGACTTAAAATTTTTTCCACATTTGATGAGTGGAAGAATTCCCACTGACTGGTATCCACGTCCATATATCAAACCTGAATCTTCTCCACTGCTCACATATGCTGGGTGCTGGGTGTCTTGGGCTCTGTTCACATAGTGATACGACTCGGTCTGTACCTCTATGACACATCCCAAGGTGAAGGGACAGAGGGAAGTAGGCGCATCCTACTGGAGGCTATGCCTTCTTGTGGATTATATGTGGAAGTAATTGCAAGCCGAACATAGATCACACTCAACCCCATGTATACATTCTCAGCTCTGATTCCCTTTATCTGGGTCTAGGCCATTCAAAGGCCACCAGATGGCCTGGAAGGGGTGCTGGATGAGAAGCCACAGTGAGGAACATCAGCAGTTGTGACTGACTGCAGTGTGAATATTGTTTGCAAATTTTACAGAAACTTATGAGCACGTGAAGGCACTCCAGTGGGTCCACCATGGCTCTGGAAGGGCCCCGAAGGGCAAGGCTTCCCTCACTTTCCAGGGGATTCTGTCCCACCCTTCGCCTTCTTTGTCCTGCCCTCCCTCTGGAAGGAGAATCACCAACAGAGAGAACACAGAAGCCGAAGATTTTAAATGCGTGTGCGTTGGTTTGCTAGGGCGGCTGTCACAATGTACCACCCAGCAGGGGCTTCAACAACTGAAATGTGCTGTCTCACAGTTCTGGGGGCCTCAAGCCCAGGACCAAGCTGACAGCAGGGTGGGTCCTTCTAAGGGGTGCGAGGGGGAATCCATTCCAGGCCTCTCTGTGGCTCATAGATGTCCATCTTCTCCCTATCTCTTCTTATCATTTTCTGTCTCTCGGCATGTCTGTGTGTCCGCATTTTCCCCTTTGCATAAGGGCATCAGTCATACTCAGTGAGGGCCCCCCCCCAATGACAATGATGTAACCTGGTAACCTCCGTAAAGACCCTGTCTCCAAATAAGCCCACATTCAGAAAACTGGGGGTTAGGCTCCAGCAGATCATTGGGAGGTGCCACAGTTCAAGCCCTAAGAGTGGAACAATGCAAACTGGTGTGTGCATCTTTGCAGAAAGTTGAGGGAGAGGGATGGAAACCCAGAGAGACTTGCAGAGAGGTGGGGGAGGTGTTATCTTGTTTACACTGTGCATTTAGAAAAATTACCTCATTAGCTGTCTGTCTGCATCTAGGCCCAGCTGCAACCACTAAATCCATCATTTAGGGATCGGTTTGGCTTTCTTGGCCACCATAAATGGCACATTTTTGAATTTGTTTTGATTTCCTGTGGGTGTCTCAACTGTCCAAAATGATGGAGGAGATGGAGAGGCTGAAGTCTGAGGACAGACAGGAAAGATGGTGCCTCATCTGGCCAAAGGATGAAGACTGAGAAGCAGATCAAAGGCCCGGAGAGAGTGGAACAGGGATGGACCATCCCAGGGCCTGGAGTAGCCG
The DNA here is from genome assembly GCF_002007445.2 of Ailuropoda melanoleuca. Classification (NCBI taxonomy): domain Eukaryota; kingdom Metazoa; phylum Chordata; class Mammalia; order Carnivora; family Ursidae; genus Ailuropoda; species Ailuropoda melanoleuca. The sequence continues at coordinate 1,150,745 of NW_023234215.1, read as the reverse complement.
GCAAGAGTCTCCCTCTCTGCATCTGAAAGAGGCAAGTTGGGGGTGAGCAAGCCCGGTTTACAAAGAAGGCAGTGGATCTAGGGAGCTTCTCAGCCCAAGACATGACAGCAGATGAAAATATAAAATCAGGAGCAGGTGACCCAAATCACTGGATACACAGATGAGGGCACCCCACTTTCTGCCTCAACAGCCTTCTCCAGTTCACTTCTGGGGGTCCCAGAGGTGCCTCACAAGTGTTTCGAGCAGCCGAACACTTGAAGAATCTCTGGCCTTGCAGGGAGGCTCATGTGACCCACTCTAAGGCTGCAAACTCCAATGCCTGCCCCCTGAGGACTCAGGAACAGTCATTGTGGAGAAAAAGCAGAGGTTAGCCGTCACACCCCTGCACCATCCCGCCCGTGCTATTTCCTTCTCCCTGCAACCAAAAGCTCCTGGAGCTATTGGCTTTGACAAACTGAGCCCAGAGGGAGCCCCAGGCTCCCAGTTCAGCTGCACCCTGAGCTCCAGCCCAGGCTCAGCTGGAGACCCAGCCCTGACCAAGAGTAAGGTGGCAGGTAAATGCTACCTGCATGTAAACCTTCGTAGCAGAAGAATCAAGGGCACATTGGGGAAAGATGGAAGAGCAGGCTTGCCACGCTGAACGGTCATTGTTACAGCAAAACTAGGGAAAAGGAGCCGTGTCTACTGAATAGACACATAACCTGTGTTTGCTCAGGTTGACTGTGTTATTAACCATATAGCATGACCCGTCTGTGAATTGCAAAACCAGTTTAATGAGTTACAACCAGCATTTGAAAAAATAAAATAAGATAGGAAAGTTAGAGTGCAGCTTTCATCAAGTGTGGAATTGGACGAAAGCTCTGTTTCCTTTACACACTCGTGCATATGCGTATGGACAGAATGTAAAATTGTTTCTTACCATGACCTGAGGTAGGAAAAGCTGAAATGCACTAATCCAGACCATAGCCCTTAGCATCATTGAACCTGAACACCGATGTACAACAGATGTAGCTGGGGAGCTTGTTCAAATGTGAATTTCCAGGCATCACATTCCAAAGATTTTTGAAGGCCCTATCTCCTAGTGGGGCCTGGGAAATGCATTTGAAAAGCTTCCCCCGTGGTCCTGATATATTTGGTCAGTGGCACATGATGCAGAAATCACTGGACCAGAGGAAAAAACATGTATTTGGTAAGACTATGTTATAGGAAGCTTGAATGACATATGAAGTTGCTTCCTTTGTCTTAAAGCCAAAGACTTGAGAAAAGGAGGGGCTTAAGGATGGGTATTGGCAGGAGGGTGAGTGATATCCTTTCTCCATTTGTAGGGATGAATTCAGTTTCTGGCAGAATTGGGTACCAGTAGACCATCCTTGGCTGTAAAGTATGCTTAACAGGATTCAGAGCCAGGCATACAAAAGAGCTAAATACCTCCCCTGAGTAAAATTATCTACTCAGTAGAACTGTCTACACGGAGACCCAGATGACTCAGGGAAACCTCTTCTGAGATTAACCTTGGACTGGGTGACCTCTTAAGATTCCCTTTCATCTCTGACATGCCATGATTCTAAAAGCAACAGGATAGAGGGAAAGGTTGGAAGACCCGTGATCTCAAACTCATCTGCCATTGATTAGGGCAGGGGGAGAAGGAACCATGTCTACTGAATAGACACTATCAAACTGGATCATGATTCTTCAGTGTGTCATGAAATCATTGAAGTGTTTGGAAAAATAAAATAGAATTAAAGATGATAGAAAACACCATGGTGCCTTGCCTCTAATAAGGATGTTTGGTTGTCTACTGCTGCATAAAAAAACCAACACAAAACTTAGTGGCCCTAAAATGACAACATTTATTTACTCACAATTCTGGAATTTGGGCAAGGCTCAGTGAAGACAGATCATCTCTGCTCCACGGACAAGAGTTAGGGTAGCTCAGCTGGGCCTAGAACACCCACTTGCACGATGCCTTCGTCCACATGGTTGGGAGCTCCACTGCGGCTGTCAGCTAGAGCCTGCATGCTCCAGCAAGTGGCCTTTCCATCCATATGGCTCGTTTGCTTCCACGGTATGACTTTTGGGTTTCCTGAGACTACACACCAAAAGCAAACCTTCCCAGAGGACAAATCTCTATGTGCAAGAACGTATCTCATCTCCACTCGCATTGCCCTTGCTCATGTCTTGTGGCCGAAGTCCAGAGTCATCCTGAGAGGAGACAACACAGGACAGGAATGCTGGTGGTTCATGGCAGACCACGAAGGTAAACACTGTCTCCTTAAAAAATTTTTTTTCCCAATCGTTTATGTGTATAAATAGCAAGTAGCAAAGCAAAATATATTCCTAGTAGTTGATCACAGTTGAAAAGGTTTGAGAAGAGGTGCTAGAGAGCCCTGGGATACAGAGAGAAGACAATCCTACGTTCCTTGGTTTCTATTTCCCCAATACTCCTATGTATATTTACCCCATCTGTCCATTTTTCCGATACTGTCCCCCTTTTATTCTTCTTTGTTTTTTCCTCTTCTGTTTCTCTCTCTCCTTATCTCTTTCCTTCCCAGTTTTCCTCTCTGTCACTCAGCCATTTTTTCACACTTTATCTTTCACATTCAAACACCTCCTTCAAACACAAGCGTACATAACCCGAACATAAGCTGGTGTCCCATGTGACGTGTTCTCTGTACAGCATCACATATAAATGAGCACGGTCCAGTTGCCAAAAGTAATTTTACATTTGTGTCCATTTTTTCTGCATCTCTTAAAGAATAGTAATGAGAATCCAGTTTAAATTCCTCAGACAAAACTCTAAAATTCCTTCTCCTCCCTCAGTGCCCACCTGGCAACTGGTCTGGAGTCTCCCACTTGCCAAATTCACAAAACTGCCAGCACTCAGCCCAGAGGGCATTCCCCAACCGCCTCCTCCCCTCTTAGTCTCTGTCCACGTCGGCAGGGTGGAGCATCGCCAACCCAGCCAGAGCAAGGGTGGAGGTGGTCAGCCCCACCCTGTCCCCAAACATGCCTTTGCCATAACAGTGAGACACTTCCTGTCCTGCAAAAATACTTCACCACCAGCCCAACCCCTCAACTGGTGGGTGCAGCCTCCATTCGGACCCCCAGGCAGCAGCTGTGACAGTGGCAGAGAGAAAGCAGTGCACATGGGAGGGCAAGACCCCAGGCTTGGAAGGAGCTCAGTGCGGCCCTGCTGCTCTTGTATTAGAGCCATGGAAAGATGGGCAAGCCCACTCAGAGGGAAGCACTCACGCACCTGAGATGCAGGTAAGGTCTGCACACCCTCAGCTGTGGGAAGTGCGGTCAGAAAGCCTAGAATGGCTGCAGACCAAGGATCTGGGAGTGGGCTGCGTAATTGGGGTTGGCTTTTGCATCCTTGCTGCCATTGTTACATTGGGTCATATTCCTGAGTCCTTATTTACTAGCTGTTGGATACTTACACACATACATGCACACGTACGTGCCCACATGTGCACACTCACTCACACACCCCAGCAGTCTGGGGCATAAAGAAAGCTATTATAAGCACTTAAAACTTTTTTTTAAGATTTTATTTATTTATTTGAGAGAGAGAGGGAGAGAGAGTATGAGCATGAGCAGGATGGGGGGGCAGAGGGAGAAGCAGACTTCCCACTGAGCAGTGATCCTGATGTGGGGCTCAATCCCAGGACCCCAGGATCATGACCTAAGTCAAAGGCAGATGCTTAACTGACTGAGCCACCCAGGTGCCCCCAGGCACTTAAAATTTCAACCTCAACGTTTCAGCCAGTTAGACAAAGAGACCAGCCAGACACAGACCTCAGGAGGTGGATGTTGGGATTCCTGCCTCTACTGTAGGGATTCCTACCCCACAGATGAGCAGGGTAAATATACTTGCCTGCTTTCTCTGCTTCCCTAATGACCCCTCTGCCAAGAAAGCAGGAAGCTCAGTCCTGACGTGGCTGACAAATGCTGAGGACATCCCTAGTCTTAGAGCTGGCTCCCTAAAGTTGGCCTCTTCATGAAACCAAAGACCAAGAGCTGGAACAGGGCCTCAGAAATCACCTAGGTGGCCAGGCCACTGGTACTGAGGTCCAGAAAAAGAAGAATGGCTTATTCAAGATCATAGCCTATTATACCCATTATCTATCCTCCAACAAACATCTGTTGAACATCTACCACTTGCCAAGGCTTGTTCTAATGGCAGGGATACAACGGTGAACAGGGATGGTCTCTGCTCCCAAGGAGTTTACCTCCTAGTTAGCTACAAAAGGGTAACCAAGTAAAGTATCTAGTTATCAGATGGCAATAAAGCCAGAGAGAAAAATAAAGCAGAGGACAGGCTAGAGAGTGTTTTGGAAGTGAAGACGGTTTTCAGCAGGGAAACATTTGAGCGAAAGCCTGAAGGAGGTAAGGGAGTCTCTCTGGGGGGCAGAATGTTCTAGGCAGAGGGAATAGTGTGAAGTCCACAAGGCAAGGGCATGGCTAGGTGTTGCAGAAAAAGCAAGGAGGGAGTGTGGCTGGAGTAGAGTGAGCCAGGAGGTGAGTGGTGGGAGCTGAAGTCAGAGAGGCATGGGAAGGTTTGGGCACCAGTTCTCACAGATCCCTGAAGCCATTGAAAGGACATGACCTTTACTCCTTTTGGGGTAAGAGCCGTGGGAGGGCTCCAAGCAGAGGTGGGAACTGCTCTTAGTTTTCAATGTCTGCTGTGTCATGAATACACAGAAGGGTAGCAGGGGTGGGATCAGGGCATCAGTGTGGGAGACCACTCGTGCACAAGTCTAGGCAAGAAGTAATGATGCTTGGGTCAGAGAGGCAGCAGGGAGGTGGGGAGAAGTGATCAGAGCTTGGAGCATTAAGGCAGAAGTATTTCCTGAAGGACAGGATATGAGGTGTGACAGCAAGAGAAGAGTCAAAATGACCCTTAGGGTCTGGTCTTGAACTACCAGAAGGAAGGAGTTGCCGTTACCCAACTCAGAGGAGACCGAAGTTGGAGCATGTTGCACGAGATGCCCTAGACATCTGGGTGCCGGTGACTATAGGAGGCAGGGCAGAGATGAGCTCACTGAGGCAGAGCCAGGCCTTGCACCTGAGGAGTCACAGAAGTGCTGAGCCGGCTAGAATGTCAAAAAGTCCACCACCTGACGAAGGCTGGCCTGGCGATGGAGAAGCTCTGTGCAGCTCTTGGGCAATGCTACACAGAGGGGCCACCACGACAGAAGAGCTAGCACAGCAGAGCGCTGACGTTCAGCTCTGGCCCACACTGCGTCCAGTGAAGCTAATTTCCTCCTGCAGGTGCGTCCACCCTTGAAGACCCCCGGGAGCCCACTGCGAGACACGCTGTACAGTGAGTGACATATGGGTTTGCTTGAGCCTTTCTCAGGAGCACAAGGAGCATCTTTGACTAATACTCGCTAGACCCACCAACGCCAATGGTCTGAGCTACAAAGAGGACAGACGAGCTAAGAGGAAGGCAGCTACCTGCTGGCATTTGCAGAGAACCACCCAATTAATCAGCAGGTGCGCGTGGGTGGCTGGGTGAGATGGCAGGATGTTTAAGGGATGTCTTCGTGCAGTTCCCCAGAGCAGACCCTGAGACAAGGATGTGGTAGCTTATTTGGGAAGTGAGCCCGGGAAGCAGCATCAGGAGAGTGGGGAAGTAAGACAGGGAATGAATGTGTTAATGAGCTCAGTTCCTCTGGCCTCCCTCTAGGAGACTGACAGCATAAATATGTCACAGGGTGTCCCGCTCAAGGGGCTAGGAACTGGGGTATTTATCCACTAACTCTTATCCATCATTTGTAGAGGGCTCTTGGCAGAGACTTCAACTTCCTGACACTTCCAGAACGTCCCTTATCTCAGCCTCCCACTCTCCTGCAGCCAGAGAGAGCAGCAGGTGTTTGCAGTAGGAAGCTGTCAGCGTGTGCTGAAACCAGAGTACTAAGGGGGATTAGCAGGATATGATGTCGACCACAGAGTTTCACAGAAACAGCCTGGGCTCCGTGAGTGGGCACTCCATTCTCAGCTTGGACTTCAAGAACCGTCTTCATCCCAGAAAACAAACTCAGATGAGTGACTCTTATCATTCCTATAATCAAAGATAGAAAATCCAGGGCAGAGTCTCACTGGTTCCAACAGAGGGGAGGCACCCTCAGCGTTCTCAGATTGAAGACAGGACTGTACAATGCCCAACCAGAGTCAGAATTTTGCAGTATGCTGGGGAGAAGCCACCATCTGTTGGAAATTGACTGAGATCTAATTCTCTGGGCTCTTAGAGAGTGTGTGAGTCAGTGCGTGTGTAGTGGCTGAGGCTCAGGAAGGAGGGTTCTGGAGCAAGAGGTGGATGTCCCGGCACAGAGCTTCAGGCCAGGCCATCGAGTCAGCATCCTATCCCTTCTAGACAAGGATTAGCCCAGTTCCCTAGTGTGGGGACCTGAAGACTGACATCACCTTGTCAATAACCTTGTCAGTTTATTGTATGTGCACTTGTACCAAACATCTGTGTGCTTCCTCACGAAAACCCAAACCTTCACATCAACAAATCATTCTGTCATCTTCATAAAGTGTCAAGTTTAAGATCCATCTTAGATATCATCAGCCATAGACCCTTGGAGATATAGACCCCACATGACTATTAGAACCCATTTTCTCTAGCCCATGTTGAGCAAAACTACATAAATAGCACCACCCCTCCCTCCCCCAAATTATGTCTAGATGAGCAGTCCCTTGTGTAAGAAGCTAAAATGTGTACAGGTGACCATTTGTGAGGAAATGTGTTACTTGGAAGGTGGTTACAAGATAAATGAGAGGATGCCTGCCTTTGAAGAGCCCCCCAGGTCCTNTACAAGATAAATGAGAGGATGCCTGCCTTTGAAGAGCCCCCCAGGTCCTGCAAATAAACACCTGCTCTTTAGTAGGATGCTGGCTGAAATAGTTCCGTAAATGGAATATTAGGATGGCAGCGGCTGCTCTCATAGCCAGAGCAGTGGGGACTGGGTTTTTAGACCCCAGGAGGTCTCTCCATCAGAGCGCTGCTCCTCCCCTCCTGCTCAAATCGGCCTCTAGATGCTTAGACAATTACTACTTTGCAGCCATTCATACTGGCCACCTTGTTCAAGTTGGGTTTGCAGCATATCTTTGCAATGACTTTTGCGGGTTTTTGTTTTTCTGACCACACTGGGAGGTATCCCAGAGGCTTTAGAATTGTATGGCCCTGGTTTGACCAAAGTGCCCTCTATATCAACAGGCTGTGTGACCTTAGGACAGCTGCTTGCCCTCTCTGAGCCTGTCATCTGAAAAATGATAACAATAATAACATCAGGGTGAACCATATGAAAGTGCCTTGATGTGGTTTAAAAATGGCTGAATATTGCCACTTTCACAGGTTTCACCTACCACCTACCTTATAGGGCTATAGGAAAGATGTGGCGAGTGTACATGTCCCTGCGATGGCCCCCTAGCTAACTAGCTTGAGACCACAGAGGGAAGTCACACTCCCCTTAGTCCCCTGAATCACAACTCCTCCCAGATATCAGCAGGAGGGGGGTTCAAAGCCCTTTCTTCCATAGGACACCCAGTGATTTCCGGAAATCCTCATGGCCTCTTGTTTCCTCCACAGTGTTCACTCCAAAATGAAGGCTAATGCTAACTGCACATCCACTCCCTGCCAGGCACTATGAGCAGTACTTTGCTCGAATACACTCATCCAGTCCTCCCGTCCACGTGAGCTCGGCACTGCTACCATCATCCCCCCTTGCAGAGAGGGAAACGCAAGGGCAGAGAAGCAGAATGGCTTGTCAAGGTCATACAACCAGAAAGTGGGAAAGCCAGGAGCAAACCCCAGCCACCAGCACCATCCACCTTCCCTGGCCTGCTGGGGTCCCCCCAACACCACCCTGCCAGCCTCCCCCAGGCTTCTCTTTCCAAGAACCCATGGGTTCCAGGTGTGGGCCCAGAACTTGTGGTTTCTCCAAAGCTGAGGTCATGCAAATTCATCAGGAGCCTGATTTCAGGGAAAAGAAAGAGAACAAAGTGACGCAGAATTGGAATGAGAGAGGAGACATAGGCACGGATGCGTTGGGGATTAAAAATAACAAGAGAAATCTACATCAACTCTGCAGAAACAAAATAGGAAACCTGGGAGTGGGTATGTACCTAGCAAAATATAAATTACCTAAATTGACCTAAGGAGACGTAGAAAATGAGAAGACCAATTACCTACCACAGAGAGACTGGAAAGGTGGTTAAAGATCCACCATCACAAAAGGCACCAGGAACAGATGGTTTCACAGCTGAGCTCTATGTAACCTTTAAAGAACAAATAATTCCAACATTAATTAAACTCTTCCAGATCATAGGAAAAGATAAAGCGCTGCAATTTATTTTATGAAGCCCGCATAGCCTTAGTACCAAAACCTGGTACAGATCGCTTAGGAAAAGGAACTGTGGACCAATCATTCTTCTGAATATAAATGTAAAAATTGGAAATAAAACACTAGTAAATGAAATCTGGCAAAATGTCATTATGATCAAGTGGGATTTATCCTAGTAACACACAGACTTATGACAGGAAATCAATTAACATAATTCATTACACCAACAAGTTCAAGGGGAAAATGTGATCATATCAATAAATGAGAAAAGCATTTGATGAAATATAAACTCTAAGTAAAATAGAAATAGAAACTCATTCATTCTTCTAACACGTATATATTGAGTGCCTACCATGCATGTGACTGAGTTCTAAACCCGGAGGACCGCAGCCATGACCATATCAGACAAAAATTCCCTGCCTGAGGGTGCTCATTTCTCAGTACGAGAGACAGAAAATACACACGATGCCTAAGGAACATACATATTATATCAGGGATAAGGAAAAAAAAGGGNAAACCCGGAGGACCGCAGCCATGACCATATCAGACAAAAATTCCCTGCCTGAGGGTGCTCATTTCTCAGTACAAGAGACTGAAAATACACACGATGCCTAAGAAACATACATATTATATCAGGGATAAGGAAAAAAAAGGGAAAAAAATTACAACAAAGTATAGAAAGTTAGAACGTTAGACAGGGTAGGCAGGGAAAGTGTTACTAAGAAGGGGCACCTGGGTGGCTCAGTCGCTTAAATGTCTGCTTTCAGCTCAGGTCATGATCCCAGGGTTCTGGGATCGAGTCCCGCATCCGGTTCCTTGCTCGGCGGGGAGCCTGCTTCTCCCTCTGCCTGCCACTCCCTCACTCCCGCTCATGCTTTCATGCTCTCTCTCTCTCTTTCTAATAAATAAATAAACAATCTTAAAAGAGAGAGAGAGAGAGAGAAGTGACACCTGAAGAAAGAGCAAGGAAGAATGTTCCAGGCATGGGAGCTGCCACGTGAAGACCCCAGTGCAGGCACGAGTGTCCTGGAGAATAACTCCGGAAGGCCAGTGTTCCATGGGGTACTGGAGAACAGGATGGTCATCATCCAGTTGCTGCAACCGGATTATGGCTGTCCAGCAAAGCTCCACTGAACACCTGTGACATAGCAAGGACAGCACAGGAGGTGACAGGCTGAGCCCTCAGCTCAGGGCTTCTGGCCACCCTTGGCAGGCACCACGTGGCAGGCCCACGGAGCACTCCTGCTTCAGAAACACCTCCCTCCCCCGAGCTCCCAGTAGAAACTTCAGAGCCAGTGAAAGGTGAGATGATGTCATTTTCAAGGGAACCCCAGACCCAGAGGGCAGGGCTGACTCCCAAGGCCAGGCAAAGCCACCCCAATAGCTGATAGATACAGCTCCCATTCCGAGTTATTCAGCTCAAAACTACACTGTGTCTCCATGGACTCCAAGGGCCTATGCACTTAGGGAAACACTTTTTCTACTTTTTCAAGGGCACAGACTAGTAAAATTTCCATGGCTAGACAGAACACAGTCTGTCTGTTGGGTGATATCACCATGCCCTCCAAGAGAACATGCTTAGTGTACATTTATCTATCCAGCAGGGGCCTAAAACCAGGGAAGTGGACTTCAAAGATGAACCCACCTTTCAACCTCCAAAATCCTCACACTACCACCTGCCCCCAAGCGACGCTTCTCCTGCTAGACTAAAAGCCAACTCCAACGGACTCCCACACCTATGAAAAGCACCCAACATACTGTCCAACATAAAGTGAATACTTGTAAAGTTCGCCTTCCTGCCCTTCCTGCCTTTTCTGTTTTCCACCATGCAACCCTACAGATGTCCCCTCTTCCACACAGAACATGCAGGCCCATGGAAATTAATAGGGAACGTGCCTCTTCAAGTAGCTGGGAGAGGAGCTTCACGGAAACTCTGCTGTAGCCATTCTTTTTTTAATTTTTATTTTTTTATTTTTTTTGCTGTAGACATTCTTTTGAGGTTAGGTTGACCCCTCTGTGTACTCTCTCTACAGACATGATGGCTTAAGAAAGTGAATGTGGAGTGCTGGATGCCAAGGTCAAGGTTTTGGTTTTTTTCACTTTTTTTAAAATCAATTAATTAACACAGAGTGTATTATTGGTTTCAGAGGTAGAACTTAGTGGTTCATCAGTTGCGTATGACACCCAGTGCTCGTTATATCATGTGCCCTCCTTAACGCCTGTCACCCGATTGTCCCAACTCACTTCCTCTCCAGCAACTCTCAGTTTGTTCCCTAGAGTTAAGAGTCTCTTATGGTTTGTCTCCCTCTCTGATTTCATCTTTTTATTTTTCCTTCCCTTCCCCTATGTTCATCTGTTTATATCTTAAATTCCACATATGAGTGAAATCATACGGTATTTGTCTTTCTCTGACTGACTTATTTCACTTAGCATAATACCCTCTAGTTCCATCCATGTCATTGCAAATGGTAAGATTTCATTCCTTTTGATGACTAATGTTTCATTGTGTGTGTGTGTGTGTGTGTGTGTGTGTGTATACCATATCCTCTTTATCCATTCATCTGTCTGTGGACATCTGGGCTCTTTCCATCTTGGCTATTGTGGACACTTCTACTATAAACATTGGGATGTGTGTGCCCCTTCGAGTCACTATGTTTGCATCCTTTGAATAAATACCCAGCAGTGAAATTGCTGAGTCTGTAGGGTAGCTCTATTTTTAACTTCTTGAGAAACCTCCATACTGTTTTCCAGAGTGGCTGCCCCAATTTGCGTTCCCACCAACAGTGTAAGAGGGTCCCCCTTTCTCCGCCTCCAAGGTCAGGGTTAAGGGAAAAGTGTCCATGGGGCTCCTCCCTGCTCTTCAACTGCCAGTGCCAGGCCTTCAGTGGTTGGATGCCTAGCCCTGGATGCTGATGTCTGCTCTGAAGATGGAAACACTGCCCCCCAAAACCCCTTGATTAACTCTGACCATGTGGTTAGCATGTTGTAGAGAAGCCTATCCATCTGAAGGCCGTCGATGCTGTCAATAGTGAGAACCAGATGGTGCAGGAGGCCTTCTTGTTGTGGGGACCACAGATTAGCCTTACATCAGAAGGCTTGGTATCGGAAGACTCCTGGCTCCTGGACCCAACCCTTACCAGCTGCAGACCACAGGCAAGTTCTTGAAGCTTTCTGGGCCTCAGGGGGGCTTTGTGTGTTTGTTTATTTGTCTATAAATGGAAATGTTAGTTCTCCACCAAGGTCATTAAGAGAATAAAATGAACTAGAGCTCATGGCATGATCTACCTATCATGCTTCTCTGTGGGGTGCACTGACTGACTCCACCTTCCACCTCATCACTGGCCACTTCCCCTCCAGCTCATTCATCCATAGTCCAATATCGATAAATATGCTGATAAAGCCCGACATCCAAAGATCACCAGGACCACCTCTTCATCGAGCACAGTGAGGTTTATGAACTTGTGTCAGCACGGGAGAGCACGCACCGTGGGGAACCGGGGTGGCGGGGCCTCAGTGAGAGGCCTCCCCAGGGTTTGGGCTTATTCTGTGGGATTTTAGAGAGGGGTGAGGAAGCAGGTGTGGTTCTAGATGGCGTGCCGTTGGGAGCAGGGGCACGCTGCTGGCTGGATAATTTAATCATTGTATCAAGAGGGCAAGAGGAATAAAGTGAGGCTGGAGATGTCATTGATGAAGAAGGAAGAATCCCTTGCATCCACTGGCAGAGAAGGACATTCGTGCACTTTGGGGGTGTTCCTAATATCCATGTGGTTATCATGTTCCATTATGGTCCCAGGGAGCCCTTGTCTGATGCTGTTATTGTGTCACGTGATTTATGTTCACAGGAGCCACCAGGGCTCGTAGTTGCCAGGCCAGCTGTCTGGATTGTTTTGCTATCTCTTTCTCAATATACAACCAGAAGTACCAACTATGAGAGAACTCACTGCCTCCTGACTCAAGTGTGATTTGTTCGCTGATTCTACCTACTGTCTACTTGCAGCTTTGTACAGGAAATCTTACCTCTGGCATTCCCTAGGGAGCACAGCGGGCCAGAGGACGGAGGCTTCTTAATCGTGGGTGAGGAGACAGGGCCTTGAGCTGGGACGCGCTGGGGTTCTGGTGTCTGGGTGGACAGCGGGCTCTCCAAGGCTTATGCCAGGATGGGAGGAGGTGGGCCTCAGTCTCTGTCCTTCATGGCTGTGTTTGCCAGCCCCAAGCAGTGGAGAGCCACCCCCTCCTGGATGACCTCACTTGCAGGAAGATGCCTTGCATTTCACCAAGCCAGGAGAGCCCATCTGCCACTTGGGAGGGAGCATTGACTGGGGAGACAGGAAAAGTGAACCCAACACCTAAGGGCTGTATAACCTTGAGCAAGTTCCTTCCCCTCTCTCTGGACCTCAGTGTCCTTGCAATGGTAAGTAGCAGAGGAGCCCTTAAGGTCCCTTTGTCTGGCATCCCGGGGGGCCTAGGAGGTGAGCACGTGACAAAGAGGCCACTCCCCCATTGAGGACTTGGGCTGGTGGCAGGAAGAAAGCAGAACACTGGAACCAGGAGAGCTGAGCTGGGAAACCTTGTCCAACTCACCATTTAAATTAATTTCAGCCTCTCAGGTGTCAATGATAATGTTCCCTAGCATGTGATAATAGGTGACATTTTCCCAGTGTTCACGATGTGCTAGGCACATGGTTAACCATGTAATTCTCATAACAAGTTTGTGGGGTAGACAATATTATTATTCCCATTTTAGAGATGGAGAAACTGAGGCATAGGGCTATGAAGTCACTTGTCCGAGGTCCCATAAGCAGTAAGTGGCCCCGTTGGGGCTGGCACACGGGCAGTCCGGCCCCCAAGCCCGTGTTCTCAACCATCCCTAATATGACTCCCTGAAGTGTAGACTCGGTCCTCATTTTCTCCTTTGATTTGGAAGCCTAGAGCAGAAGAGTCACAAGCTATGGCCTGCAAGCCCCAAAGACAAATCCCACAGAGCCAATGCATTTATTTATTATCCATCTTTCAAACGACCCCAGCAGAGCTGTGTGGATGCAGCAGAGACCACATGGCCTGCGAAGCATAAAGCATCAACTCTCTGGCCCTTTGCGGATCCAGGTTGCTGGCTCCAGCCTAGAGTAGGCACTGCCTGTAGGCCAGGTAGCTTCGTCACTTGCTGTGTGACCCCAGGTAAGTTGCTTCTCTAAATCTGTTTCCTCATCTGTAAAATGGGCTTGTTTGGGGAATTTGGGGAGCTCATGCATGCAGGCACAAAATGCCTGACCCAAGGCAGGTATTTGAAAAGGGATGGCTGCTATCTTTGCTAACAGAGTGAAGAAGGTCATGACCGATTCCTGTAACACCAAAGAGGACAGGGCGGGACTTTTATCCCCACCTCCTGCACGGGGAAACCCAGGCACAGGGAGAGGAAATGGTTTGCACAAAGTTTCGTGAAGAGTAGGAGGCAGAGGGGTGCCTGGGTGGCTCACGTCTGCCTTCGGCTCAGGTCATGATGTCAGGGTCCTGGGACCGAGTCCCGCATCAGGTTCCCTGCTCAATGGAAAGTCTGCTTCTCCCTCTCCCTCTGCCCCTCCCCCTTCTCATGTTCTGTCTCTCGCTCTCTTTCTCTCTCTGTATCTCCAATAAATAAATAAAATCTTTAAAAAAGAGAGAGAGAGGGAGGGAGAGTAGGAGGCAAAGCCCAGGACTTCCAAGTCGACGCCCTGCCCTCTGTGGTCCCTCTTCCCCAGCCCCTCCAATCTACAGTGCTGGTCCTCCTTTGTGTCTGCTGGCATGTGGAGAGGCCCGTCTGTGTTTGTGCATTTTCAGTGTCTGTAACTACCCACAGCCATGCAGAGCTCGCTGGCATAGACATTTGTCAAAGACGACACGCCAGTCATCCATGCCACGGGAGACAGTGACAGATGTGCTCTCCAGTGCCGCTGTCCAAGCAGCCGAGGATGGATGGGGCCCTGGCTCCTGCTTGGCCAGGCTGCGCAAGGAGCCACAGACCAGGCAAGAGACAGATTGCAGCCTGGTCAGTGGGCATGGTGGCTCAGAGCAGAGTGCAGAGAAACCAGAGAACCAGGATCTGGCCGGTCCCACCTTCCTGCACCCACCCCAAAAGCCCTCCCTGTGCTTCCTGTTGTTCCCCACTGGGCCAGGCCTGCCCAAACCTGATGTCCGCTTCCGACTTCTGTGTGGTCACAGACAAGGAGGTGGGTGATTTGGGGAATCAAGTCCTTCTCATAGTAATTATAGTAATAGCTGACGCTTAGATTCGATGCACTGTCCTAAATCTGAGCACTCCTTAGCCGTCCCCTAGTGGAGGTACAGAAAACTGAGGCCAGGGAGGTTAGGGGACTTTTCTACGGTCACACAGCAAGCGGCAGAGACAGGATTTGAATCCAGACGGTCTGGCTCCACAGTCCTCGAGACTACTATTTGAGGGTCTCAGGAAGAAGGGATGCTGCTGCAGGTCCAGGACAGACAACAGGAAGAAGAAACGGAGGATCCGGCTTCCTGGTCAGGAACAGGTCGGCCTGTGTGTTTCTCTACCTGCAGAAGGAGCAGCTATGGCCGCGACACAGTCCGCGAGGTCCAGGGCTGGCTGCCTCTGCTCTTCCAGGAACCCCGGCACTGGGCACTCGGCCTCTGCACACTCACTGCCCCCTCAGTGATCCCAACCCAGACCCCACCCCCACCCGAGCACCGCCTCAGAGCTCATTAATCAGTCACCTCGGTGCCCCTGAGGCAAGCTTGCAGTCCTCTGAGACCGTGTAGGGATGTTTATGGCTAGTGACAGCAAAGGGAACAGCCCACATAAAACAAAAAGAGGAGAGATGGAACCAAGCTCTGAAAGTTTCCCAAGTCTTTNGCCCACATAAAACAAAAAGAGGAGAGATGGAACCAAGCTCTGAAAGTTTCCCAAGTCTTGCTCAAAAACTCCCTGCGGGGAATTCACACACTCTCGGGACGAGCTGCTCCCTCCCTCCTGGATGGGGAGGGGGGTCAGAAAGTCTGGAGTNTGCTCAAAAACTCCCTGCGGGGAATTCACACACTCTCGGGACGAGCTGCTCCCTCCCTCCTGGATGGGGAGGAGGGTCAGAAAGTCTGGAGTCTTGTTCAACCAATGACTCACTGCGGGTTCCTGCAGAAGCAGCCTCCCTTCTCTGAGCCTGAATTTCCTCAGCTGTAAAATGGGTCCCATGACAGCACCTATCCCATAAAATTATTGTGAGGATTAAAACACATACAAACCACTTAGAACAATGCCTGATACATAGGGAGTACTTGGTAATGCCAATTATTGCTCTTCTCTGGGTTTCAGTTTACTCAATGGGGAAATGAGGGGGTGGATTCTGTGCCGTGTATGGTACGGGCTCCTGGCTTGAACACTGTGGGATTTAGTGACAGTCCTGTGTTGCATCCTTGTCTCCCCCCACTCTCCTTTCTTCTTGGTACCTGAGAGCTCCAGCCAGCTGCTGTACTCACACATGTGGGGAGGCGAGGCTGGAAACAGGAGGCATTACCACTCTTTTTCACAACAGCGAATTATTCCAACTGCAACTTTTCCATCCAATGGCTCTAGCTCGGTTGGTCCATGCAGCTGTGGAATCTGAGTGCTGGTGGCCAGGTCCCTGCCGACCACAGCCTGCAATGGTGGCGGCCTCAGACCTGTCCCAAAGCTTCAGTAGGAAGCAGTCCACACCATCCCACCTGCATAGACCCAGCCATATCGGCCAGTGTTTGCAGGAATAAGTAATTACAGCTTCCCTGGGATTCAGGCAGAGGACACCCACGCTGGGAGAAAATTTCACTTGCTGTTCAAGCTCTGTAAACACTTGAAAAGTCATTTTATTTTTCAGTCTGTGGGCAGGATGCCACCAAACCGGGAAGCATCATTAAATAGAACTTGAGCGATTTTTTTTTTCGGGGGGGGATAGGGTGGGGCTCGGGGGTTGACATTTTTTCCCTACTGATGCTTTTTGGATAAACACATAAATCAGCATCATCTATATTCATTAGATAACGTGCCTTGTTCAATACAAAATTACCCCTGTTTTGCATGATTTTCCCCCCTTGTGATTAAAATAAATGACTTAAGTTAATTATGTTTCTCTTCATGGAAAAATGTATTTGTCAAAGTGCTGAAA
>NW_023234215.1:1101670-1133830 GCF_002007445.2 Ailuropoda melanoleuca | reverse complement strand
AGTACATTAAAAGGATTATCCATCATGACCTAGGGGGATTCATACCTGGGATGCAAGCGTGGTTCAACATTCGCAAATCAATCAGTGTGATACATCATATCAACANCAAGAAAAGACTCAAGAACCATATGATCCTCTCAATTGATGCAGAAAAAGCATTTGACAAAATACAGCATCCTTTCCTGATTAAAACCCTTCAGAGTGTAGGAATAGAGGGTACATTTCTCAATCTCATAAAAGCCATCTATGAAAAGCCTACTGCAAGCATTATTCTCAATGGGGAAAAGCTGGAAGCCTTTCCCTTAAGATCAGGAACACGACAAGGATGCCCACTCTCGCCACTATTATTCAACATAGTACTAGAAGTCCTTGCAACAGCAATCAGAAGACAAAAAGGGATCAAAGGTATCCAAATCGGCAAAGAAGAAGTCAAACTGTCTCTCTTTGCAGATGACATGATACTCTATATGGAAAACCCAAAGGAATCCACTCCCAAACTATTAGAAGTTATAGAACAATTCAGTAAGGTGGCAGGATACAAAATCAATGCCCAGAAATCAGTTGCATTTCTATACACGAATAACGAGACTGAAGAAAGAGAAATTAGGGAGTCCATCCCATTTACAATAGCACCAAAAACCATATGTTACCTTGGAATTGACTTAACCAGAGACCTAAAGGATCTATATTCTAGAAACTATAAATCACTCGAAAGACATTAAGGAAGACACAAAAAAATTGAAAAATATTCCATGTTCATGAATCGGAAGGATTAACATAGTTAAAATGTCCACGCTACCCAGAGCAATCTACAATTTCAATGCTATCCCGATCAAAATACCGAGGACATTTTTCAAAGAACTGAAACAAATAGTCCTTATATTTGTATGGAACCAGAAAAGGCCCCAAATCTCCAAGGAACTGTTGAAAAGGAAAAAACAAAGCTGGGGGCATCACAATGCCGGATTTCGAGCTGTACTACAAAGCTGTGATCACAAAGACAGCATGGTACTGGCACAAAAACAGACACATGGACCAATGGAACAGAATAGAGAACCCAGAAATGGACCCTCGGCTCTTTGGGCAACTAATCTTTGATAAAGCAGGAAAAAACATCCGGTGGAAAAAAGACAGTCTCTTCAATAAATGGTGCTGGGAAAATTGGACAGCTACATGCAAAAGAATGAAACTTGACCACTCTCTCACACCATACACAAAAATAAACTCCAAATGGATGAAAGACCTCAATGTGAGACAGGAATCCATCAAAATTCTAGAGGAGAACATAGGCAACAACTTCTATGACATCGGCCAAAGCAACCTTTTTCATGACACATCTCCAAAAGCAAGAGAAACAAAAGATAAAATGAACNAGGATAAAGAGCTTCTGCACAGCCAAGGAAACAGTCAAAAAAACTAAGAGACAGCCCACGGAATGGGAGAATATATTTGCAAAGGACACCACAGATAAAGGACTGGTATCCAAGATCTACAAAGAACTTCTCAAACTCAATACACGTATAAGAAACAAATAAATCAAAAAATGGGCAGAAGATATGAACAGACAGTTTTCCAATGATGACATACAAATGGCTAACAGACACATGAAAAAATGTTCAAGATCATTAGCCATCAGGGGAATTCAAATCAAAACCACACTAAGATACCACCTTACGCCTGTTACAATGGCAAAAATTGACAAGGCAAGAAACAACAAATGCTGGAGAGGATGTGGAGAAAGGGGATCCCTCCTACATTGTTGGTGGGAATGCAAGTTGGTACAGCCACTCTGGAAAACAGTGTGGAGGTCCCTTAAAAAGTTAAAAATTGAGCTACCCTATGACCCAGCCATTGCACTACTGGGTATTTACCCCAAAGATACAGACATAGTGAAGAGAAGGGCTATATGCACCCCAATGTTCATAGCAGCATTATCCACAGTAGCCAAATCGTGGAAGGAACCGAGATGCCCTTCAACAGATGACTGGATTAAGAAGTTGTGGGCCATATACACAATGGAATATTACTCAGGTATCAGAAAGAACGAGTTCTCAACATTTGCTGCAACATGGACGGCACTGGAGGAGATAATGCTAAGTGAAATAAGTCAAGCAGAGAAAGACAATTATCATATGATTTCTCTCATCTATGGAACATAAGAACTAGGATGATTGGTAGGGGAAGAAAGGGATAAAGAAAGGGGGGGGTTATCAGAAGGGTGAATGAAGCATGAGAGACTATGGACTATGAGAAACAAACTGAGGGCCTCAGAGGGGAGGGGGGTGGGGGAAGGGATAATAGACCGGTGATGGGTAGTAAGGAGGGCACGTATTGCATGGTGCACTGGGTGTTATACGCAACTAAGGGAGCATCGAACTTTACATCGGAATCCGGGGACGTACTATATGTTGACTAACATAATATAATAAAAAAACATTAAAATAAAAAAAATTTTAAAAAAAGAAAATACAGCACAGAGTACATAGTCAATAATATTGTAATAACATATGATGATGGCCACTACCTTTATAGTGGTGAGCACTGAGTAATATATAGAATTGATGAATCAATATGTTGTACATATTGTATGTACATTGTATGTTAATATAAACTAAAACTAATATAAGATTGTATGTTAATTATATACTTCAATACATTTTTTAAAATAAAATGTTCTTAAAAAAAGAAGCAGCAGGTGAACGCATTATAAATATGAGGGCATAGCGATGTTGACAAAATGTGAAAGCGTAAGTAAATATTCTCAGAGCACAGGGTTTCTGTAGAAAAGTGGTGCTTGTTTTAAAAGCTGGGTTAGAATTTTACATAAAATGCTAAGAAACTTAATGTAATACATAGGAATGGAAAACTTGATTTTTTTTTATTTTTTAGCTATGGGATGAATTTAGAAGATAAACACTTCTTGTGGGTTATCAAAGTGATACTTCTAAATTATGATGTATGATCAAAACTTAATTATTTTTTCTATTCCTAGATATTCTAAGAGCATGTAGGAACTGGGTACTCTTTGCTTAGCGGTAGGATTGTCATTTCATGATGGAACCGACTAAGCAGGCAGGGTCAAATCTGGCTTTTGAAAATCGAACTCATTATGATGAACAGACTCTATTGTGGGCTTGAGCCACAGGCTAAGAGCATGAGTATCCTGCAGATGTGCACCTCAACTCTGTTGAGGAACTCAGAGCCACAGCAGCTCTGAGCTACAGTGCAAAGTCCTACTTCCACAACCAGTCATTGTCCACTCTAGCTTTCAGAAAACAAGTATTTTAGAACATATGCTTTGGTCAAAAAAAATTGGAAGAAGAGGCAATATGAGTGAAAAATCTAGAGAGATTAAAGAAGAAAAAAAAGTCCCCAAATATGAACAGGATGTGAAAGATTTGGAGAGGATTGACAGCACGTGTGCAAAAGCAGGTAGTGGAGACAAATTCTGTTCAGTAGAATGTTGGTGAACTAAAGGATAAACAAATCTTGTTAATTTAGAAAATTTCCCCGATAGGAAAACCTTCCTTGCTAGAGCAGTATTTCTACACTGCTTTGATAGCTTAAGCTGGTGAAAAATATTCCTGATCTTCTATCCCCAGAGTGGAATGAAACCAGAAGAAATCTCTAAAAGGCAATGTCTCCATCTCCATAATAACCATGCATTTACAATTTCACCATTTTCTGCTCATCAACACAGTCAGAACTTTAGATTAGTTCACACGGAGAGCCTCATTCCCCTCAAGTCTTGGCACAAGAATCTGGACTTATCTTTGTGTTGCATAAAGGTTTTCTTGACAGACTGCTACCCTAGAGGAATCCAATATCCCAAATGTAAGGCCCTGGATTGAACCACCTGGTCTCAGTTTCAAAACCTTCAAGTTAATATCTGTAAAAAATTCAAAGTTCTGGATAATAAATTGTACAGGCCAAACTTTCCAAGCTTCAGAAAGGAAATAAGGAAAGGGAAAAAAATCATTTAACAAACAGTTACTGAGCTTGATAAGCATAGAAATAGTCCTCCATATACACCTCATATGTATCTCATCTTGTAAGGTTTCTACTTTGTTCAGTTTTTAATATTTGCTATTATAGTCCTGATTACATGCCAGAAATTTCCATTGAGGTTGAAACAGAATTTTATGAATACAACCATGGCATTGTGCAAGCAACCTGACAGGCACCAACACCACTCTGAAGTGACTCCTGACCCAGGGAGAGGGGAAGGTAACCGCACATACCAGTTCAACTGCTGCCCCAACAGTGGGCTAGGGGCAGACATCTGGTCTGACTACAGGCCCTGTCCACTAACAAAGCCTCCCGGGGAAAAACACCAAGACTACTATGCAGTTCAGTGTAACTGAAGTTCTGGCAAATGCCTGGTCTGACTCAGCTCAAGCCCAAGGCAGACCCAGATGGGGACATTAACAACACAGTTTCAAACCCTGCCCACAACAGTCAAAAAGAGCCATTACAGATGACTGGACTGAGGCAAACTCTGCTTAGCCACAAAAGTAGGGTGCAAAAAAGACACATAAGAGATACCCCTGAAGTGCAAGGTGCTGGTGAACAGGGGACAATTGCAGTGAAGTTCACTGTAGAACTTCTTCATAAAGCCATTACTTTCCAGTGCAGAGACATAGCTAACTTTCCCAAGACATAGAAACAGACACACAGAAAGTTTAAGAAAATGAGGAGCCAAAGGAATATGTCCCAGATGAAAGAACAGGACAAAATCACAGCAAGATCACTAAATGAAACAAAGTAATATGCCTGATAGAAAACTTAAAGTAATTGTCATAAAGATACTCAAAGGGTGAAGGACCTCAGTAAGACCCTCAACAAAGAGATAGAAAACATGAAAAAGAACCAATCTGAGATGAAGAATGTGATACCTGAAATTTAAAATACACTGGATGGAATAAATAGTAGACTAGAGGAAGCAGAAGAATGGATCACCGACCTGAAAGACAGAGTAAGGCAATTAAGCTGAACAGGAGAAGGAAAAAACGTTAATAAAGAATGAGAACAGATTAAGGAAACTCAACACCATCAAGCATGACAAGATTTGTATTATAGGGATTCCAGGAGAAGAGAAAGAAAAGGAGGCAGAAAATTTATCTGAAGAAATAATAGCTGCAAACCCCTTGAACCTGGGGAAAGAAACAGAAATCCAGATCCAGGAACCACAGATAGCCCCAACAAAATCAACCTAAGGAAGTTACATCAAGACACATAGTAAATAAAATGGCCAAAAGTAGTGATGAAGAGAGAGTCTTAAAGGCAGAAAGAGAAAACAGTGACATATGGGGAAACCCCATATGGCTATAGGCTGATTTTTCAATAGAAACCTTGCAAGCCAGAAGAGAGTGGCATGATAGAGTCAAAACGCTGAAAGAAAAAAATAAAAATAAAAACCTGTAACCAAAAATACTCTGTCCAGCAAGGCTGTCATTCAGAATAGAGGGAGAAATAAAGTTTCCCAGACACTAAACGAGCCCTACAAGAAATACAGAGCTTGAAGATGCCTAAGAAATGTTCTTAAAGTAAACCTCAAAGATGCCCTTTGGCCATAAAAACACACACTTATCCCACATGCAAAATATACACATTCTCATTCCATCCAAAAGAGCTCAAACGTCTTATCTAATCAATAACAGGCTCAAAGTCTGGGATCTGGTGAAGTATATCAAATCGAGACACCCATTCTCCTGATTTAGAGACCTATGAATAGAGAGAGAGAAGGGGAGAGATAAACTCACATACAAATAAATTTTTGACCTCATCCATACATCGCATAATTTTTGGAATAGAAACCAGCAAATTCTAAAAAACACTTCCATTTGAAGAAAGGAAAAAAGAAAAGTACATAGGAGTCACTGCTCCTTAGAAACTCAGAATTCCTGCTATGCAAATGTTTCCATGTCCCCCTTCTCTGCAAGCAAAAAATGTCCCTTTATTAGGTCCCAGTTCTGCTCCTAGGAGTGGCTTTCAGCCACATTTGTCATCATCTTTTTCCAGGTCTAAAGAGATTGCTAGAGGATATACCCTCTGTTTTCTTAACCTAATTTCTGCCTACAAAATTGGAGACCCAGAAGTTATTTTAGATATTAAACAATTTCAGTCCCTTTTAGCCTGGCTGGTGGTACTTTAGCCAACTGTCCCTAAATCCTAGTGTTTTATAAACTTGATTACAGTCAACAATATTTACAAAAGTGAAAAATTTGTGTTTTATTATGTATTCTATTTCCATGAACCATAGTTATAAAGGCCACAGACGTTTGCGTGCTTTGAGTAGCATCGGCCCATTAGGAATCTGTGAGACTATGCTTTCTAGAGGCCCTTTTAGTCCCTGCAAGACATACTAGGTGCCACCTTAATTCTTCCAAATGTCTTAAGAAAGCACAGGCGGGCTACTTCTTGATTTGGTCTACACCCTTAAGCTACATCTCAAAGGCCCTTGATTTTATCTTTGTCCCAAAGCTGTATCTATCTTAATTTGAGAATTTTTTACTGTTTTGCAAGGTTAAAGAGGCTGAAGAATTTTAAAGAGTTTTATAAACAGTATGCTATGGAAGCTCTCTATTGCCTCCTCATTCTGTTTACTAACTGGGTAATTCTTTTCTGAGCTCATGTCTCGCTTTTTTTTACCTTATTAAATCCATCTAAATGAAGTTAGATCTCTTCTTCTGCACTCTGCCTGGAGTCCATCTTGCCCAAATCTAGAAATTAATTACATCTGATATCAGTCTTCCAAAAGATCGCAAAAGACAGCTTTTACAAATATTTCTTGACTATATCATATCGGCTACCATTTTCCAAGCCTCCTATGTCAGCTTCTTTCCAACTTGTCATCCAGGCTTGAAATCAATGCCACATATTTTAGATTTTCATTATATTAGCACTCCAAGTACCAATTTTTGCATCAGATAACTTTTGCTGTATAACAACCACAAAGTTCAATGACACACCAAAACGATAATTTACTTCTCACACATCTTACCAGGTTGCCTCTACTTTTGTCAATTGGGTTCGCTCACACAGCAGTGGGCCTACTGAGGTTTTGGGTTCACCTGAGTAGTTCCACTTCAAACATAGGTCTGTGGATTGGCCCTACTTCATGATTCACTCAACCTCCTTGGACCGGCAAGCTAGCCAGGGTGTGGTATTCTCCTGGCAATAGTAAAGTATTTCAGTCCATGCACATTTCAGTCCCTTCATGTTGAAAACGCTCTTGCTTTTAGCATCCCATTGGCCAAATCAAGTCGCCTCATTATCTAGCCCAGAAGCTAAGCGGGGAAATATACTTTGTGTTTTGGGATAGGAATTGCAAAATTACGTGGAAAACAATGTAAATTGAAGAAGGAATGATATCTACTTTACTACAAAAACACTTTTGTAGAAAAGTTAATGAATTTGACACATTTTATATTCAGAAACACATATAAAAATCCAGAGTATATCCAGGAGGAAACTGAGGTGAAAGACTTGGTGATGTCAAAGTTAGAAAAATAGATTTGGGCAACACTGGTATATAGATGTGTAACAATTCTGCAGTGCACACACTATCATATGGATAAAAAGATTATGTTTTGGAATAAATATAAATGCATGGGGGTAGACAGCAGATAAGAAGGCAGAAGAGGATGCTAAAAAGGACTGTTCATGTATAAAGTAAAGTGCAAGTGAGTGTCTGGTGAATACCAGAAATAAAAAAGAATTTGAGGGAGAAAGAAGTCATAGGATGTGCAGAAAGGTAAATAAGGATGAAACCTAGAAACAGATAATTACATTTGACAATTAATAGGTTCAATTTCCATGTTACACATATACGAAATAGTCACATAATTTATACATGGTTTAATGATATCTAAATACAAATCATGCGTCATAGCATCTGACTTTAGGACTGCCTACCCTAAGACCAATTTAATAAACATAATATCTTCCTCATCAAATTCCCAAGGGGCAAATTAAACATTAAGATTCTTTGATATCTACATCTAAGAAATTCATATAATTAGATGTATGTGGAAGGAGAGTAATCCAAATTACAAAAGCTGAAAAAAATTAGTCTGGCAATGCCTCTTCAGCCTGTCTCATTTACAATATAAGTAATAAAAAATATAATTAGAATAAAGTACTTTAGGAAGAACAAATTCCCCAAGCCTACCCTACAAGCTTTGACTCTCTGTTCCAGGAGAACTTATCTAAATGAGCAAAAAGAAAATGCAACCGACTGGGAATAACAAAATCATAAGTAAAATCACTAAAGTTGTTTGCTCCCCACAGAAGTACACTCAATAATATCAGTTGGAATTCCATACAAAAAGAGAGTGTTAGATTCTAGTCTGTTAGGAATAATTTGCTATATATCTGAATTTAATTCGTTTGGATAGATTAAATAGTTTTTAAAAATGCTATAATGAAATATGCCTAACAAAGCTTCTCTACTCTTCTTACAGACATGGCAAGAAACATAAAATTATTTTGATCACACAGGTTGAGTTTATGTATGCAAGTGTTATGAATTGAATTGTGTGCCCCCCACACACAAAAAATATGTTGAAGTCCTACTCCCCAGTACCTAAGAATGTAACCTTATTTGGAAATAAAGTTATTGCATATGTAATTAGTTAAAATGAAGTCATGCTGGAGGAGAAAGGGCCTTCAGTACACCATCACTGCTGTCTTTACAATATGGCCCTGTGAACATGGAGACACAGGGAGAAGATCAAGCAAAGGCAGAGGACTGGAGTAACATGTGGATAAGCCAAGGATCATCTAGGATTGCCTGCAAACCACCAGAAGCTAGAAAGAGGCAAGGGATGATTCCCCTACACATCTCAGAGCCAGCATGATTCTACCAACATTTTGACTTCAGACTTCTAGCTTTTAGAATCATCAGAACATACATTTCTGTTGTTTTGAGCCACCCAGTCTGTGGTAGGTACTTTGTTATGGCAGCCCTAGAAAACTAGTATAGCAAGTCTCAATCTGACTGAATACAAGCAACTTAAACATACATTTATATCCTATATGAAGAATTGGTGATGACTTTAAAGGTGTCCATTTCATAAAATGCTAACTAGCCAAATTAATAAAATTAATAAAAAGCAAGATCATCAAAATTGTTGATGAATATACAAAAGGTGAGAATGAACCATGAGAGACTATGGACTCTGGGAAACAAACTGAGGGCTTCAGAGGGGAGGGGGGTGGGGGAATGGGATAGGCCGGGGCACGTATTGCATGGTGCACTGGGTGTTATATGCAAGTAATGAATCATGGAACACTACATCAAAAACTAGGGATGTACTGCATGTTGACTAACATAACATAATAAAAATTATTATTAATAAAAGGTGAGGATGTAGGTTAGCAATTGGCTTAAATGACTTCACAATAAAACACTCCCCATTGATAAGGAGGCAAATTTTAATGAGGTATGATGTTTGGTGGCTTTAAAGTCAGGTAATCTTGATGTAAAAAGATCAAGTTCCACCATTAACTAGCTGCTTGACCTCAAGCAGTTTATTTGAATTTTCTAAGACCCAGTTTCCTCATCTGTAAAATGAAGATTATAATAATATCTGTCCCTATAGAGTTTTCATGAACACTTAAGTATATTTTAACACATAGCTCCAGTGTTAAATGAGGGTGTTATTATTATTCTATTACCCGATACACTTTTGTATCATTTTAGAAGCCCTCGTTCCTCACCACTGAAAATCAGAATATTCGTCTTTCGTTTTCTTTCATCATCACATTTCCACATCATCTCTAGCCAAACCACATTTCGAAGATTAAATGTGTGCTGTAGCTTATCAATTGACAGAAGAGAAACATGATTAGGTGTAAAAATGGACAGTTTCTACAGTCAGACAAATCTAGTCTTCCTCCCTTGCCAGAAAGGAAAATTCAGACAATTCATCTAACCTCTCAAAGCGCCTATTTGCTGTGCTGTAGCATAAATTTATACTAATGTCTACCTCGTTTAAAGTGCAAAATATAGACAGGGCATCTGGCACATGGAAGTTCAAAAATTGCTGGGGCACACCTCTCCAACCCCTCAATTCATCCAGGCACCAGGTGTTATTCAAGTCATCCCCACGGCTTCTAATTGGCCGGGGTCCCATTGTCTTATGACAGAATCACTCCAATAGCTTTCTAAGCTAACTCCCTTGGCTTTGACCTCTCTACCCAGTTCTAACCAACCTGCATACCAGTAAAGGAATGAAATTTATGTTATTATTCTGCCTTAAAAAAAAAAGACACTGGGGCACCTGGGTGGCCTAGTCAGTTAAACATCTGACTCTTAATTTGGCTCAGGTCATGATCTCAGGGTCGTGAGATCAAGGCCCGGCATTGGGTTCTGTACTGAGTGAGGAGTCTGCTTGAGATTCTCTCTCTCTCCCCCTCCCCTGACTCAGGTGCTCTCTTTTCCTCAAATAAATAAATAAATAAATATATCTTTAAAAAGACACATGTTCACCATTCATAATTTCATCTACTCTAAATCTTTCTTTCTGATTTGCCATAGTCTTGATAATCTAGTTCCACCCCACTGCAATGGACACTGTAATACACCACCCAGATCCCTACTGATGAAGAAATACATCAATGAAGTTTCTCCAGTTGCAGAGTGCTGACAGTAGCCAGCTTTCAATTGCCAGAAACATCAGAGAGGTTACAAAAAGACTCACTTTTTGCAAGATCATGTCCCTTCCCAGGGTGCCCAATACCCAATGGCTCATCAGTGCAGGCAAAAAGAGTCCTGAAAGGTCATTCTAGCTCCAGAACTCTCCATGGGGTTGGCTGAGGCTATAATTAGAGCTGCCTTCTCAATGTCTCCTTCTTGCCATGCCTGCTACAGTGACTCATTTCACAAATGTTGATCCCAAGGGCTGTCCTTATATAAGCACCCTACTCAACAAACTCTGTCTCACAGTTGGCATCCCAGGAAATGAATCTGAAACATCCATCTAAGCTTTGTTTCAAAGAAGCCATCACCAAAAATGCTTGTCAAGGTCAGCCTTTCTTCTCTCTTTAGCAAACTAATCACACACAAGCAATGATTTGTTCATTTATTCATTTATTTTTTGAAAATGAGCAAAACATCCTTCCTTCCCTGTAGGCTTCTTTCCTACAGACCAGGAGAAGAACATAAGCATTTAAAACAAATGTGACTAAAATAAGATAGTAGCTCTTCTAGAGGTAATGTGCAGCCCATATGAGCACACAGAAGGAGCTAGACATTGCTATTGCTGTGCTGGTTCACAGGCAATTCTGCGGCTTCTTTTTTTCTTCTCTGTTAATGAGAAACTCAATATTCACCTCTTCGGGGGAGCTTCTCCTGGCAAGCCTTCTCACTCTATTTATTTAGATTTTCGCTGCCAATTATGGAAATCTTTCTGGTTAAAATATCATTATCTTTACTTTTTATTCAAAATATGTGCCTGCAATAGGCAAAGTATAAAGTACAGAGTTTCACAGAATTGATTGGAAAGATGATTATGTATAAGTTAACCATTTTCCTGAATACCCTAGTTGTCAGTCTGAACAACTTTCTGGAATATATAGAAATGGCAGCAAGAGGTTTCAAGATAAAACATACAGGTTCCATAAAGACTGGGTTCATTATTTTCCAAAGATAAAATAATATTGATTTCTACAGCTCTGCTAAAATGTTCTTCCTTTCTGCATCTTCAGATAAAGGAATGGAAGTTTTTAAAAAGCTAGGAAAAAAACAAAAGTTAACTTTCACCTTACCTAGTAATTTTTCACTCATTACTCCATTAGCAAGACATTCTACCTATGTAAAAATGATACCTTTCATCTTACCCAGAATCCATAGAACGAATTAGGCTCAGTAAACATGTGAAATGAATACTTAATGAATAAGTTAATAGAAAGTCACCTGCAGCTTCTTTTCCATCAAAAATCTCAAAAGTATACTCTTTGAAAAACATTTTTGCATGGATATACTTATAACATATATTATGAGGCTTTGCCTCTAAATTTGCCTCTAAATTCCTAGGGTTAAAGGAGTAAAAAATAGGGTGCTACAATAAGACAAGCTAAGCAAGTAAGAAGCCACATCTAGGTCTGTGGAATTGCTACCATATCCCAGAAGAAACAGTAACATATACGAAGTTCTACATTGCAACTTTTCCCATGGGCAATTGCATTTTCAGAAATTATACATTTGAAGTTATTCTGTACTATTGTATTTATAGAATATTTCAGTGATAATTATGCCAAAAGTCAGGACTAAATCACCACTCCTGTATGAAGTTGCTCTAAATTAATACTCTACTCAACAGCTGTTCCTAGGTTTTCTGGCAACATTTCAATGATTTAAAAGGAGAATATTTAAGAAAGTTGTAGATATTCTGTTTCAGATGAACACACTAATCGATTACGCTTTCCAAAGCACTCAAGTATACCTCAAATAAGTAAAAATTCTTGGCTTTTTCATGATAGGTGTGGGTAACATTAATAGCTTTGAAATAATAGATTGTGGTGAGCTGACTCCCCACCTCCATTACACTACCATAAACTACAGGAAAGAGCAACTCAAGACTTAACCCCTTGTGTGTTTCTCCTACAATGAGACTTTTACTGATTGGTCAAGACTTTTAAGAAAGTACTGATATTAGAATTAATATCTGAGCTCTAAGATACTGAAGTAAATGGAGCATTTAGGGCTGAAACAGCACAACAGGCTTTGGAATAAAACAAAAAAAGAAGGCAGTGGACTCAGATATAATTATTTTTTTAAAGATTTATTTATTTACTTGAGAGAGAGAGAGCATGTACAGAGGGAGAGAGAGAGGAAGAAGCAGACTTCCAGCTGAGCAGGAAGCCCTACATGGGACTTGATCCTAGGACTCCAAGACCTGAGCCAAAGGCAGACACTTAACTGACTGAGCCACCCAGACACCCCTCAAATCTAATTCTAACATTTAAATCCAAATGTTATCTCTTTGGCATTTTATCACTTATAGTTAAATTAACCTAGAAGAACAGTCATTAAATGCAACAAAGAAAGGTACATTTCTGTAGAAACTGGAAAAATTGACAACTATTCATTATACACTTTTTTATACACTCTGGGTCTCTCAGTTTTAGTACATTTGTATACACAGGAAAAAAAAGGTATTACTAAGAGCGTCTTCAGAGGGCAGGGTTACAAACTGGGTGAGCATATTTAATTTGCTGGTGCTTAATTCCAGGAAATGTGAAAGCAGGGTGATGGAAAGGAATAGGAAAAATATAAGGAGATAAAGGAAATGTTCTTCCTAAAAAGACTTTGGTCCTTCTTTCCTCTGTCGTTTTTTGTTTTTTGTTTTGTTTTGTTTTTCCATGTCTAGAAGCTGGAACACGATGTCTTACTCTTTGGTCGACCTTTCTTTCCCACTTAGTGACTAAGCAAGCAAAATCTGCAGGGCGTGTTTTACAGAATTAAAATTTTAAAAATGTGAGAAATAACAAACAAAACCTATAAGGAATTCACTATAAATATCTCCCCAAGGTGTGTCAATCTTGAAAATGAGTATAAAGCCCATTAAAGTTTATAAATTCTTGACACCTCTTTATAGTGAAAGATTTTACACAATACTTAAGTTTTGCCTAAGTTCTTCTTATGATCAAGCCCAGGATCTATGAGTGAGGATTCTATATATGATTTAGTTTTATCCATTTAGAATGATTAGGGGTGTGTGTGTGTGTGTGTGTGTGTGTGTGTGTGTGTGAAGTAAAAAGAGGAAACAGAGAAAAAGAGGGAAAGAGAAAAAAAGAACCAGAGAAAGATCAGGCTTGGGCACACTGTTTTCTCTTAGGTGACTATCATAGCTGCAGAAATGAAGATAAAAAGAATCAATGTTTAGCTTTTGTATAAAAATTAAAAATCAACCCTTTGGCAGATAAGCTTTTTAAGTCACAAGAGGCTAGATCTTTACAGCATCAAGATCCAAGTTCTTGGTATCAATATAGGTACCGAGTGAATAAATAATTGATCGGTAAGTGCCATCTCCAGGCACTGAAACTGGTAAAGATTTTTGCAAGTAGGGAAGAAGTGAGAAGAGTCAGAGAGTCCTTGAAAGGGTATTGAATCCTGCCTACCTACGTTAGTTCTAGAGTATATGCACGCCTGAGGGGTAGATTGATCTCACAGATGCTTCAGGAGGAGACATATTTCTTGCATGCCAGGAAGCAACCTGAGGCAGTGTCACAACAGTCCTCACATGCTCTGATAAGACACAAGGAGCAAGCAATCCCCCAGCCCATTCCTTGCTCTTTGGCTGAGACTGTCAAGGATGTGGCATCCTGAGCTGGAGGGTTGAAAAAGATTTGCAGTGGTTACAAAGACATGCCTTGGTGCAAGGGGAGAGTGAATCAAACAAGATGTCTCTCAGCACAAGGCAGTAAGAAAGACGTCAATAGCAGCGTCTGGGAGCTTCCCATTCCTCCAGATGTGATGATGTTTTTGGTACATGCAGGAAAAATATCCCTGAGAAGAGGCAAGACTGAGGAAGAATCCTAAATTCATTTTTTTAAAATCTCAAATTGACTAAGTTTATATGAATTGACTAAGAATTATTATGTTTTCTCCCATTAAACTGAATGGGAGGATTTCTATTGGGGGAAAAAAAAAAGCGCCACAGTTTAGCACATCTGAGTCATAGCCTGAAACTGTGTTCATACTACATATGTCTTTCTTTCTCTGAGCTTTCAATTATTGCTTTACGTTATCTTCTGGGAACTTCTAGTCTGGACTTTTATTGAATTTACCTGTCCTTGTTATCACTCTGAAATCTTGAATTGTGCCTATGGCATTAAGTCGGCACTGAACAAACATATATGGAGGAAGGAAAGGAAAGGAAAGGAAAGGGAAGGAAGGGAAGGGAAGGGAAGGGAAGGGAAGGGAAGGGAGGAAAGGAAAGTTGGAAAGGAAGAAAGGAAAGGAAAGGAAAGGAAAGGAAAGGAAAGGAAAGGAAAGGAAAGGAAAGGAAAGGAAAGGAAGGAAATGAGAGAGGGAGGGGGTAGGAAAGCTGTAAAACTAATGCCTCCCAATATCTTACTTAGTATCTCTGAATGCATAGGAAATCCACTACTTATTTTGCCATCGTATTTGTTATATGATCTACTTATTCCATTTTAAGGAGAAAGGGTTAGGCACATTTGGGAAGGAATAAGATACCAATAAGGACAAATGTTCCAATGAGAGGGAATTCTGTCTGAAACTACATGTATGATGGTTTTTCAAGCACTAAAAGAATGTTTGGGTTACTATTTTTAAAATCATGATGAAGGATGAATTTTCTAAAACATGAAACCAATACAGATATCATTAAGGAAACTGTTTTAGATTACATAATACCACAAATAAACAATTGAAAGATATACTTCAAATAGAGGAAATTATTGTGTACATAGGACAAAAGACTATTGCAATAAATCTTTTAAATCAAATAAAAAAATATAAAATTAAAGAAAGAGAAAGGGGAGAGAATAGACAATGAAAATGTGTAGGAAATAATTATGAAATCGTTTTTAAAATATAGTCATTAAAGTATGAGAAATAGTCAACCTCACTAACAATCCAATAAGTGCAAATTAAATGAATTTTTTCAAAAGTTAGACAAAAAATTGACAATAAAAAATAAAAAGACATTATAAAAAGTAATAGTAAAAATGATAGCACCCCAGTGCCAGGTGCAACAAATAGGACAGTTTGACAATAGGCACCACAATATGTAATGTGTGAATTCTTTGATCTATAAATGTCACTTCTGAAAACTTAACCTAGATAATGAGACATATTGTAAGGTAAGTGTACAAGGATTTGTACACCTGAGTGGTTTAGAGCAGTGCAAAATAACATTAGCCTAAATGGTCATCAATAGTATTTTGATGTATAGTCTAGATCCATACCATAAAAGAATACTTTGTGGAAATCAAAAATGATCATGTAGTTGGCTTTTGGATGTGCCCAAACTATATTAAGTGAAAAAAAGAAAGTCCAGGAAACATTCAATCTAGGATGGTATTTTGTTTTAGAAGGTGAAGAGGAGGGAAAGAAGAGATGGGGCAGGGAAAGAAGGAGAGAGAGAACAACAGAACCTAGAAACATATTCAGCATATATATTGAAAATGATCACTTTTGGATTATGAATAATTATAACTTCCTTCACTACAATTTTTGTTTAATAGCTTACAATGAAGGTATGTTAGGTTTAATGTCAGAAGAACAAGCTAATAAAGGTATTTCTATTCTGGAAAAAAAATTTAAGTTGATTATTTATGAAAAAACAAGGTTAAAATAGCCTTACCAAACATCTTTGACACCAAAATGACTGCATCAGAGAAAAGAGCAGCAGCGGCAGCTGGAGGTCTTTGGTTGCAAGCTGTGGGCTTGCTGAGGCTCTTGGAGGAGGGGGAGTCCCTACGGACTGGAAGCTGGTTTGCTGAGGATTGAGTGAGCACTGTTTGAATGGCCAATAAATGCATAGTGACCAGAGGCTCTGAGTTCCTGGGGCAGCACATGGGGGAGCAGTTTCTGACCAAGAGGCTACACTGTCAATGGATTTGATATGCAGCAAGGTTTCAACATTCCCATGGTGACCTCTGCAGCCAGAAGGATCCCTACCCAACTCTGAAAGGTGTAAGCACAGTTATCCACTGTGTGTCACCCCCCACCAACCACTAACAAGAAAGTACTCTTTTATTGAGTGAATTACATTGGTACCAAGAATGTCAATGACACTTGCAAGGAGGCTGGGGTTCAGAAACTCATTTTTATCAGCACTGCCAGCGTCATCTTGAAGGAGGGTTGTCAACATCAAGAATGGAACTGAAGACCTTCTGTATGTCATGGAACCCATAGACTATATGGACACAAATATCTTACAAGAGAGAGCAGTCCTGTGGGCCAACAATATATTTCTTAACCATGACCATCTACCTTCATGACATTTTCAGCCCAAGGGACCCCAGTTGGTCCGCATCCTCATCGAAGAAGCCAGGAAAAAGGCAAGAGGAAGTTTGTGATTGGAAACAGGGAGAATTTGGTAGACTTCACCTTTATGGAGAAGGTGGTGTGCAGACACATCTTAACAGTAGAGCACCTCTCCTGAGATGCAGCATAGAGTGAGAAAGACTTTTCACATCACCAATGCTGAACACGTCCCTTTCTGGACATTCCTGCCCCGCAGCCTGACAGGCTTCAACTTCGAGGCGCCAAGTACCACATTGCCTGCTGTGTGGCCTACTACCTGGCCCTCCTGCTATCCCTCTTGGTGATGGCGATCAGTCCTGTCATCCAGCTCCAGCTCCCTTGCATACCAATGAGGGTCCCACTGGCATGTTCTGTTATAGCAGTGAGAGAGCCAAAAGGCCATGGGCCACAGGCCACTGGTCACCATGAATGATGCCAATCAAAGGACCGTGCAGAGCTTTCGCCACCTGTGGGAGGTCGAGTGAGACATCCCAGGGACTGGGCCCTCGAAATGCATTCCCTGGCTGCTAACTCTCCCCTGTGGACCAACAGACTAACTTCCTTCAAGTGAGTTTCTTCTGAGCTACAGTCTCATCCTGCCAGTTAGATGACAGCACACTCTGCTCCTCCATGACCACAAGGGCAGAGAAAACAGCAGACATTTCTCCTTTAGCAGGATTGGATTTGAATTTCTTAAAGCAGGCAGTTTCATACTCTACTGTTTTGTGTGCTCTCCTCCCTCCCCCATCTTCCTCTTTCCCACCCTTCCTGTCTCCTGGGTTACTTACCATTCCAGTGTCCTTGTGCATAATCCAGGAGACTGTAGGGAAGAAACAACTCATTTGCTAATTGATGATGGAAAACTGAATTTACTTCCATGCAAACTGATGCTAGATAAGAAGCCACAGACTGTTCAAGGAGTCACATATTACAACTATCCTAGAAGAAAAGCAGAAGTTATAAACACATAGTGAAACTTCAAATGTGCATTTCAAATAGACAGAATTTAGAGAAAAAATTTTTGAAAAGCTTAAATAATTGTAGCCCCCGCCACCACCAATCTCCAGAAGGAAAAGACCGCTGGTTGGTCACCTTCTAATATGCTTCCAAGTTCTCTCTCTCAGGTACAGCTGGTGAGCCTGCCTGCTTTGTTTTTTCATAAAACATTCTTTCATGGACACATCTCTCTTTATCAACAAAGCCCCATTGTCCTTTTTCATTGTAAGGTGGTAGCCGCAGTGGCCTACGATTTCAGCTGGGTAGCTTCTCTTCTAACATGGGACATGGGACTGATTGACGGTAAGCCATTGAAAAAGAGACAAGAGCCTCCTTTATCTGCTTGGAATTTGGGCAGAAACTCCAGGAGATGATGCAAAAAGTGCTATTTCTCTGCAGCTCACACTCAGAGAACACTTCAGGCCAATTTCCAAAAGGCAAAGCACATACGATTTAGGATTTTCCATTTTCTGGTGATGTTCTGCTTACAGAACCTGGTTTCTTCCCAGACTAATCGAAATGTCATGTTCAAAAAAAAAAAAAATGACTGCATCAAAATTGCATTAAAGTAATGCCTACTTTTGCTACTTTAGCAAATCCATTTCTATAAGTTCCTCAAATATTTTTATGTGTTACAGATATTTTTGGAGTTTGTTGTCTGTCTCTCACTTTCTGGTGTGTTTTATTAATTGCATGTCTATTTTATTGTCATCAATTTTTCCTTTAGGGTTTTTTTTGTTTTATGTTGTCCTTAAAATGATAACCAACACTCAAAAAATAGGAAATCATATTAATATTTTCCTCTAGCATTTCTATTATTTATTTATACATGTGAATTGATACAGATTAATTCTGATGCAAGTAGTAACATATTTTGGATGTAGTTTTTAATCTGTTATTGTCCATAATATCTCTATTGACTTCAAATGCCACATTTATCATAAATTATGAGATAAACATAGTCTACTCTTGGACTTTGTATCCTAATCTCTTGATCT
This sequence comes from Ailuropoda melanoleuca, assembly GCF_002007445.2. Lineage (NCBI taxonomy): Eukaryota > Metazoa > Chordata > Mammalia > Carnivora > Ursidae > Ailuropoda > Ailuropoda melanoleuca. The sequence continues at coordinate 1,114,834 of NW_023234215.1, read as the reverse complement.
GTTAATCTTATTTTTTAGCATTCTGTTTCAATTAGCTAGTACCATTCTCTTTGTTTTCTTGGACTCCACATGTTCATTTCTCTGGATTAATTTTTTATAACCATTTCATGTAATAAAAAAGAGGAATTTTGAATATGAGCCTATTTCAGTACAAAGTTATTCTAATATAGGAATTATGTGTAGCTTTACAATGTTGAGAACTCTTCTATACAAAAGGAAAGCTAGATTCACAGGACTGATCTAATGTTAAACTTCTCTTCCTAATCAACACTATAAACAAAAATCTCATTTAAAAAAAGCAAATGATATGAATAAGAATTTCACAAAAAATGAAAACAAGATGAAAATAAACTTAGAAATGTTCAGATCATTCACACACACACAAAAGGAATATACTCTAAAACAGTAACAATGCCCCATTTCCAAACTGCCAAAATGATACAAAACAAAATATCTATAAGATCTTATGTTAGTGAATCTATGACAGAATAGGTATCGTCGTCTTTTGTGGATGGAATATGTCTATTTTGGGAAAGCAATTTGGAAGTGTAGATACAAAAATTCATCTTGCAAATCAACATATCAGCAAGCCCACTTTCAGGAAATATCCAACAGATATTTATCCAAAGATAAAAATATCGAAAATTCAACTGACAATGTTAATATCACGAAGTAGGAGATAGATCGAATAAACTACTATAAAGCTGTACGATGGACTATTATGCAGGGATTAAGAAAAATGTGGTAAATTGAGATGAAATGGTATAAAAAGCTGATTGTAATAAATGACCAGTAAATACCAAATGAAGGGCAAATCACAGAATAATGGGTTAAGAATGATCCTATTGCATAAAATAAGTTATTTATGAGTACATGTCCTATCATACAAAACTGGCTAATTATGGGCAAGAGAAGAGGTGATCCTAAAGAGCGACTTTTTTGAACCATTATTCAGATAATGTCCCTTCTGTATCTTTCTATATTTGCCATTATTTTTTCATATATTGAAGCATGTATGACTACTTTTTCAGTAGGTCATTTTAAATTACTGTAAAAATTTAAATAAAAAATGTCAAGCAGTGTGGTAAAAATATTGGCCCTTTGTGTTATGGTTAGATTTCTATTTCTATACTTATTCAAATATAAAAGCCATTATCAAATGGCTTTTAAAATTCAAAACGGGGGGGGAATGGGATAGGCTGGTGATGGGTAGTAAGGAGGGCACGTATTGCATGGTGCACTGGGTGTTATACGCAACTAATGAATCATCGAACTTTACATCAGAAACCAGGGATGTACTCTATGGTGACTAATATAATATAATAAAAAAATATTATTATAAAATAAAATTCAAAACAGAAATAACATGGTCTAATAAGTAGATGCTTTTGTAACTTTATATCTTAATATTCCTAACGCTAAAAAGACACTAAAATTAAAGATAAGAGTATTTTGTGTCATAACTATAAAGTAATTGTTAGTACTAATGTAATAATAGTATTTATAATATCTAAGATTTTTAAAGTTGTCAAAGGCTTGTAACATGCATTATTATCTTATTTGAGCCTCATAACAGCCCTGTAAATTATAGATCAATATAATAAAATTTTAATGGAAATTACCCTCAAATCTCCCATATTCCACAAACATAAATATCTTAGAGACAGAACATTGCATTTTAAAATGCATTGTAAATATAAACTGAAACAGATTTCAGAAATGTATCTATCTTAAAATTTACCTCACTAAAGGTTTAGAAGCATAAAAGGACCACATTAGCATAACCTATGCACAATAGCAAATTGATTATCCATATTTAAAACCAATGCTTAGAATTATTTTCATGGGCGCCTGGGTGGCTCAGTCGTTAAGCGTCTGCCTTTGGCTCAGGGTGTGATCCCAGGGTCCTGGGATCGAGCCCCACATCAGGCTCCTCCACTGGGAGCCTGCTTCTTCCTCTCCCACTCCCCCTGTTTGTGTTCCCTCTCTTGCTGGCTGTCTCTCTCTCTCTGTCAAATAAATAAATAAAATCTTTTAAAAAACAGAAATAATTATTTTCAATTGGTTTATAGTATAGTTTGCTCCACAGGCAGTGAGTTTGTGTAAACTAGAGTAAAAACAAAATCCCCTTCTTCCTTGTTGCAGCCAGATCCAAAGCTGCCGAGAGCCATAGTTGTCACCGGGAATACCACACAAGTCGGACTTAAGGATGCAATAATGAAGCAAATTTATTATTTTTTCCAATGTTCCTGCAAACCCTTTCAGTGATGTTTGATTTTCTCTTTTTTCTGGATGAAACCTCAAGCAAAGCCAGTAACTTTTCCAGTCATTGTCTGCTTCATCAAAGTCTCCTGTCACATTAATCGCTCCAATGGATCCAAGAGATCCATTCCAATACCTGTTATGTTCAGGCAAAGTAGTAATCAAACTCCAAACTTCATTAGAATTCAAAATTACTCCTCTCCCTCTTCTTGGGCCTACAGAAGGCAGAAAGAGGTGGGGGGCTGTCTGGCACCTCTCCTTATTCTTCTCCTCCTTCTCCTTCTTCTTCCTTCAAGCTAGGAGAAGAAGCAACCATCTGGAGAGTCTTCTGTCTACTCTAAGAATATGGTAAGCTGTCCTTGGATTCTGTCCTGCTTCCTACGAAACACACCTCTCTTCTACGCATTCTTTTTTTTTTTAATAATAATTTTTTTTGTTATGTTAGTCACCATACAGTACATCCTTAGTTTTTGATGTAGTGTTCCATGATTCATTATTTGCGTATAACACCCAGTGCACCATGCAATACGTGCCCTCCTTAATACCCATCACTGGCGTATCCCAGTCCCCCAACCCCCGACCCTCTGAAGCCCTCGGTTTGTTTCCCAGAGTCCATAGTCGCTCATGGTTCTTCTAGGCATTCTTATTCCTCCAACATAGTTCACGTCACTCCAAATGACTATTGGATAGGAAATACATATTTCCTTTTAATTTGTCAACTCAAAACACTGGGGAGAAGCATGAGAGTGAACATGGCGGAAGATAGCAGTACCTGGACAAGGAACAGGGATTTCTAAACACATAAACCAAATGCAACTGGTTTGGGAGAATCATCTTCACACCTGACTTCACCTAAGCCAGCATTTGTGCTTGAACTCTGAAAGTTTTTGTAAAAATTTAGGATCCAATTTAATCTTATTCATACTACTTCTCAAGCACCCATCGTCCTATTTTAATCTTGGCTGTAATTACATTTATGTCTATATACTTAAAGGTACGATTTATGCATATGTGTATATTAAAGATACGTGATGTCTTCAGGGTTTTTAAAGCTAACTTTAGCTTTACTTTTTGCTGAATGGAACATAAGAAAAATTTTAAAATATTCTCTGGATCAGGAAAGACCCAAGAATAAATTATTGTAATGATATTTCCCCTACATATGCATAGACTATCCAGAGGATGACTTGAACATAACAATTAAAAAAAAGAAGTAACCTGTCAAGTGAGGAATTTTCAAGTCAAAGAAAGTTGACACTGTCACTTTATATTAACATGTTTTTGAAATTGGCTATTTCAAATGAAAGAAATTCAAGTTTCATGTTTATTGACAAAGCTAATATGGGGATGCATAAGGTGATGCTCACTTCTGCACCCTTAGCAACAGCCTCATTCTATGTTATCTCATCAGTAAATTCACTATCCACCTGCTATAATCAAAGTCTACATTTTTGAAATTGATATGTATCTTGTCCTATTCCTTGCAGGAAAAAAAAAGAGATGAATATCTTATCATTCACTTAACACCTTAGGAAATTAAAATGTATGTTTCTATCACAATTTGGGTATCACAGAGCAAGTATAAATATCTGAATTTAAGATTTCTACATTTTAATAGATAAGATTTTCCAGTTGATATTAGTCTGGCAAACTGTGGAAATGATTCCCCCTTATTACTGTTTATCATCATTGGCAAAAATTGTGGTGATGTCAGCATTCTATTGCAGCTTGTATCCTACAAAGATGAAATCATTTTAAGATCTAGAGGTCATCATGTGGCTATGAATGAGGAATTATTAGTAATAATCACATTTTGGAAAATCTATAATGTCTTTTTCTATTCTTGCAAACATATAAGAGATTATTTGGCAAATTTGGTTACTCTACAAAATATGTACTGTCTACTCCATTTAACCTCTATATTAGGAACTCAGGATATAAATATGGGGGTGGGATTGGACTCTACCTTCTAAGACCTTATAGAATGGAGATAGAATGGATAAGCACACCGACCAAAAATTATAATGCAATGTATTGTTGCTGTATTAAAGTTATATGCCAGATACAGGAAGAACTTAAGGCATATTGCTGATAGTTATCTGAGAGAATCCAAGATGTATTTAAAGAGCAGGGGAGCCTTGAGCTAAGACTGACAGGATGAAGAGGCACTTGGGTGACAATCAGCAGCAGACGTGACAGATTAAAGGAATATCAGGTATGAAAGTATGAGTCTGACAAGGTCTGGGAACACTAAGCAATTCAGAAAGGGAAAATGAAATGTTGGATCAGGTGAGATACAACATTTAGGTATGGTTCACGCTAAGAAAAATCTGGTATATCATGCAGAAGTTTAGATTATTCTCTAAGTTTTTAATAATTATATCTCCACTTGTCGTTGACCAGTCAAGTATCTCTGTTGGAGAGATCATCCTGGAGGTGAAACTGAGGATGGACTAGAGGAAGATAAGCACAGAGAGAGAAAGATAATTAAGGAGAGTAATACAATTATCCAAGTGAGAAGAATGAGGGAAAAGAATTAGGGCAGGGACAGTGAGGATGGAGACAAGGGGACCAGAAGAGAGATGTTTAAGACCGAGAATGTGCCAAGTTACTGACTCTGGAAGGTAATCAAGTAGAGAAATCTAGGATACATTCATTGATTTGCGAGTATTGGACCACCCCTTCAGCTGAGGAATTAACCCAATCCAGAAACAGAGGAACTCGATCCTAGATTTCTCCGCAAATCAATAAGTGTGATACACCACATTAATAAAAGAAAGAATAAGAACCATATCATTTTCTCAATAGACGCAGAAAAAGCATTTGACAAAATACAGCACCCATTCTTGATAAAAAACAAAGTAGGTATAAATGGAACATACCTCAACGTCAAAAAAGCCATGTACGAAAGTCCCACAGCTAATATCATTCTCAAAGGGGAAAAACTGAGAGCTTTTTCTCTACAGTCAGGAGCAAGACAGGCATTCCACTCTCACCATTACTATTTAACTGGAAATATGAGCCTTAGAAATCCAACAACAAAAAGAAATAAAAGACATCCAAATTGGCAAAGAAGAAGTCAAATTTTCACTACTTGCAGATGACATGATACTCTATATGGAAAACCCAAAAAAAGACTCCACCAAAAAAATTGCTAAAATTAATACATGAATTCAGCAAAGTTGCAGGATATAAAATCAATGTACAGAATCTATCTGTTGCATTCCTATACATCAAAAATGAAACAGAAGAAAAAGAAATCAAGGGATCAATCCCATTTATAATTGCACCAAAAACCATAAAATACCTAGGAATAAACCTAACCAAAGAGGTAAATGATCTGCAAGATGAAAACTTAAGAAATTGAAGAGGACACAAAGAAATGGGGAAAAAGTTCCACGCTTATGCATTAGAAAGACAAACATTGTTAAAATGTCTATACTACCCAAAGAAACCTACACATTTAATGCAATCCCTGTCAAAATACCACCGGAATTTTTTACTAAGCCATCAAAAAGAATGAAATTTTGCCATTCGCAAAGACATGGATAGAGCTAGAGTGTATTATGCTAAGGAAAGTAAGTCAGTCAAAGAAAGATAAATGCCATATGATTTCATTCATGTGGAATTTAAAAAACAAAACCGATGAACATATGGGAAGGGGGAAAAAGAGACCATAAGAGACTCTTCATGATAGAAAACAAACTGAGGGTTGATGGAGGGAGTTGGATGAGGGATGGACTAAATGGGTGATGGTTATTAAGAAGGGCACTTGTTATGATGAGCACTGGGTCTTATATGTAAGTGACAAATCACTGAATTCTACTCCTGAAACCAATATTACACTATATGTTAACTAACTAGAATTTTAAAATTTTTGAAAAAAAAACAAGACATGTAATATAAAATCGAAAGAAGCTTGGTTTGTTTTGTTTTTAGTGAGAGTTTGAAGGAAAGAAAGTTCCTTTAGGTTACACTGAATTGGAAGTTCTTATGAAAATCTTTATGGATTTTCCCATTGTGGAAAAAAAATATTTTTAAATCTATTTTCCTCTCTGTTTTATATGATTGGGGATTTTCATGAAATCACTATAGATGATCAAATAAAGTTGATATCTAATGTCAATAACATTTAAATCACTGATATTAGGGTAATTGAGCCAGAAGCTGTATTAGAACTATATACTCTAAAGAGAATGTAAAGTAGTGATTCCCTGTGTCCTGAAAAAGACTATTTATTAATGCTAAGTTGTCCTTTGTAGTATCATTCTCTAAGGCTATGGCTCTCAAATGTTTTTGAATTTGCCTCATCAGATGTACTTTTTCACACTGTCCGCTAGCACCAAGGGGAGGTAGATGTGAGAAAATTCAGTGATAATAAGTGTGTCACCACATCAGTCAAATTATACCAGGGCCAGAAGGAAGTGGACACAACCCCTGGAGTGTAGTAGGATGGATAACAGTGTGCTTACCAAATCTCACCTTGAGCAGAATGTTGGATGTAGTTGGAAGGAAGATATTGATAAATCATGTAGGATCAGGGTGGACATTAATGAGAATCCCATGGACCATTCTTGAATAACAACAGATGGCCACCAAATGGTCTTTCAAGAAAGGTGGGTTCCATTATATTCAAGGTCTTTCTGGGGGGAAAAAGGGATGCAATTTCTCAGACAGAACTAATTTCTTAGTTATAATACAAGAAACCACTGACTCTATCTCCATGGGTCCTCCCACTCTGCCTTGGTCTCAACCTCTAAGACAAAAACTGTCAGGATTCTGTTTAGAAGGATGTCACATTACTTGGCTGGTGTGAGAGATCCAATTATTAATATCCCTAAAGTACCCACGCATTTAAACCCCTTAGTCCAAAAAATTGCGTGTAAAATGTTCTCATGGCCTCCTCCTCAAAAAAGCCCTTAATGGGCTGACAAAGTTTCTCTTTCCTTCCTTTCCTTACTCTACTTGCTATTATCTATGGTGTGTTCGAATGTGATAGAAACACCTCTTTTAGGGTCAGCATGTTTTATATTGTCATGTTTACCTCTAATATCCAAACTTGAACAGTTTTATGATTATAAAAAAGAGGCAATATGCTGGGGATGTTAGTACATAAATCATTGTCAGGAAACTAATCCTGTGTTTCAACGCAGCAAAAAGCTTTTAAAGTATTGATATAGGTCCAACCAAAAGGGCATGCAGGATTTTCTCTTTTGTTCTAACTGGGTATCTCCTAAATACAAGGCTTCTAAGTCTGGAGAAATCCGTTGATTAAACATTCTTATAAATAGATTTATTTAATGGGCCTTAATTAAAGAAAGGCTGTCAAAACTGATTTTTTTCTTAGTATCTGCCATTTTGCACACCATTTTTTAAATGTTAGAGTTAGAAATGTAAATTGTTATTTTAGGACCTAAGCACTTACCCAAAACAACAACTAAAGCATTTTTCTAAAATAGCAGAAAGACAATCATTCTAATTCATGCTAAGAATTTAGAAAAGGAGTAAAGGGTTATTGTCAAATTCTAACATGTCAATGCTCCTGAGACATTCAAATAGTGTGCATTTTTTAAGCATCATTCACAAAGTTTCCATTAAAGTGTCTACATTTACATGAAAGTATTATTTCATCCCTTTACTTTACGAAACAAGTTTGCTGGGTGGTGTAATAAAAGTGATCTAAATGATGAGGTTGAATAGAACTTTTAGGTCACAATTATTTACCTCATTATGAAGATATTTTCATATTTTATCCTAATGGAGGATGAGCTCAGAAGAAGAAAATATTTTTAAATGTCTAATTAAATTAATTATAGAAAATCACTAAAATTGGAATCAAAAGAATTGAGACCTGGTTCTTCTACGGGTTATTTACATCTTGGTTTCAAATAAGTTTTAACTCCTTGGATCTCAGCTTTTCCCAAATAGAAATGATTAGGAAAAAGCAAAACTGTTGGTACACATCCACCCTATTCTACTGTTCTATTGTTCTACGATAAAAATAAGTTTAAGCAGGGGCGCCTGGGTGGCACAGCGGTTAAGCGTCTGCCTTCGGCTCAGGGAGTGATCCTGGCGTTGTGGGATCGAGCCCCACATCCAGGCTCCTCCGCTGTGAGCCTGCTTCTTCCTCCCCCACTCCCCCTGCCTGTGTTCCCTCTCTCGCTGGTTGTCTCTGTCTCTGTCGAATAAATAAATAAAATCTTAAAAAAAATAAGTTTAAGCAATTAATTATTGCACTATTTATTTACCAATTTTATGTATTTATGCAATATTATCTAATAATCCTTTTTTCTTTAAAGAAACAACACTATTCTATATGGTGAAGGTAAAATATTTTGACAGTAAATTTACCTTCACCTACATAGACACCATGGTTATTTCTATGGAAAGCAAATACAGGAAAGAAACCCACATCAAAGAAAGCATCGAAAGAAGTAGAAAAAGAAAAAAAGAAATATAAATTGAAAACATTTCTTGCCCAGACATAATACATAGTACAACAGGGTGGTTAGCATATGATGGAAATAAATCTGAGTTTGGATTTTGATACCATAACTTCCTAACTATATGACCTCAATCAGATAAATTACCAATCCCTTTAAACCTCAGTTTTCTAAACTATGCAATGGGGATAAAATAGAACCAACTCTTGAAGTTGTTTGAGGGTTATATTAAATAATATGTTAATGTTACTTGGCACAGTGCCCAGCAAGCGCTCAATAGCTGGACTAGGTCTCAAGAATACCTAGAGTTTAGTCTTGCTAGAAGCCTTAAGGATACTTGAAAAAAATAACCTTCAGGTAACTAGTCTTATTGTAAATAGTCAGGAAAGAACAATGGTAGTTTTGTAACATATCCTTGCTCATGGGGACCAGCCAGGCACATAGCTACATCTTCAGGGACACAAAAAAAGCAAGACGACAATGAGAGAATGGGAAAGAGCAATCTTTTCCATCTGTCAGAATCCTCACCTGTGAGCATGGTAGCATTAGTAATTTCGGTCCCTGTGGGGAACTGTGCAGTGACTGAGAAAACTTTATCTTCATCTGGGATTATGATACAGCCATGGTTGTATATCAACGTTATATATCTTTCGCCATTAAAAAAATATCTTATTCTTTAACTTTCTATCGCTCTTATTTTCTTCCCATTTTTCCAGCCAGAAGAAAAAGCATCAAATCTAGGGTTTCCATTTAATAATCTTTTCCCAGAAAGGTGACAGAAGGTTACCTTCAATCCTAATCTTGTTTAGGAACTCTCATGAGGTGTCTGTGGTGGGCTGTGAATTGGACCTGAAAATTGCTCAGATGCATAGAGGGCAGGGGTATTGAAGGTAAATCAGAGGTGGCTTTAACAGTCTTTAATGAAGGCTTTAACTTTCAGAACCAGGATTCTCCTGAATCTTAAGCTCAGCTTCATCTTATTTCCTCTTTAATACCATGTTCCTCCCAAGCTCCGCAGATACAATTTGTTTAAAAATGTTGATTTACAAGTGTGTGCTCCACTGTGTTATTGGCTGGAGACTTTCAAGTAACGACCCCAGTTGAATGATGTGTTACCTTTAAATAGCCATCCCCAAACTGTGAGAAAGCCCTAGCCTTTTGTTTTGTTTTGGATGGTATTTACTTTTAAGATGTGGCCTGTCCTTTTCGTCAAATATTATCTTTTATATAAAATCCAAATGCCCTGAAATGGAATTATTACTGTCATTAAATTAATAACAAAACAACACCCAAAGAAAATTTTAATTACAGTGAGATTTTTAACTTCACTCTAATTTTGAGGGGCTGAAACATTTCAATGAATTTTGTGTTGTTAAACTCAGCTTTTCTTAGTCTTGGCAAAGTGAATCAGAACAACAGGCAACTGTCCAAACTTTTAAATGTAACATTCTTAGAAACGAGCCCTATATTTTGCTTGGTTTGTTATTGCCCATTCATGCCGTGACCATAGTAAATACTTTATATGTGTTTTGTTGACAAGTCTTCCCTAAATACATACCAAAACTGTATAAATCATGAAGGGGAAGGTACATCGATTTATACTGCATTGTCTAAAGTGATTTTCTACACTGAGCTAGTTAAAATGATAATTGAGTTTTTTTTTTTCTTTTCATTCTGTCTAGTAGCTTATTTTCACCTTCTCCTCCTCTGTTGTTATGGGGTCTTTGAAGGGTGGAGTATGGGGGGAGCTCATATTACAAAATTGAAACTTTTTGGACTATTGCATAAGTAGTAAGTATGAGTAGTAGAAAGCTAATACAATCATTGTGAATTAAATGACAGTCAGCTTTGAGTAACAACAGCAGCAACAAAAAATGTATGATGTATGGGCAGGAGCATTCGGATGCTGCTGTCCAGAAAAGCATTCCAATTATTGCACAAGCTTAAGCAATGAGCATACTGGCACGGCCAGGTTTGTTTCTAGCTTTTGGAAATTGCAAAAGATGAAACAAATATATGCCATTGTAGCCTTTGAAATGTTGAAATGGAAGAGTTTGGGAGACCATAAAGTTAACATTTTATAATTCAGAGAGTCTACAACAGTCATCAAACACTGTGATAAACTTGTAATTCATGGTAACACTTCCAGGCTGTTGCACATAAAAAAGAAACAACCCTCCCACCCGTTGTCAGCCATTTCTATGTATGTCTTTGTGAATTTGCAACACAGGATTCCCCTTGACATGGATGTTGGGGAAGAGAAGGAAGAGGAGAAGACCTCGTTAATGAGATCTTAGAAAGAATATTTCAGCCTTAGTAAGATAGTAGTTGTCTTTAGTTTTGCTCTGCCTTGAGACCTACCACAAGGAGTAACGGACTTTGAAACAGGACGAAAGGCTGACTTTGGTCGTTGAAAGAGGCTCTTCTAATGATGACGAGGGTGGTTTGCAAGTAACAATGTTGCTCAACATCAGTATCATTCCCAAAGCCAGATGCTAGAGTAGGGAAAAGTGCTGAATATCTCTGATCTTTGTACCAATCACAGTGATGAAAGTTAAAAGGACAGCATGAAGAAAAAACTACAAAAATTTAGATTTACATAAATATCCAATGAGTGTGAGAAGAGAGTGGAGAAGAAAGCCCAGCACAGTTTTAAGCCACTAGCAGCTCAGGAAATACATTTTTAAGACATAGGGAAAAACATTATCTACAGAGCTGGGGACAAGGGGGTGACTTATAACAGTTTAACGTAATCCAATAAGAGAGGAGACTTCTAGGAGAACTTCAACCTTACTAATGTCAGGAGGCATTCTTCAATCCCTTGGCAGTAATTGACAAAGTTTCCATCGACTGCTCAGGCCAAAAATCAAACTGCAAGAAGGATAAACTTTGAAAACATTATTCTGAGTGAAAGACCACATATTATGTCTTTTCATTTANTATATATCTTTCGCCATTAAAAAAATATCTTATTCTTTAACTTTCTATCGCTCTTATTTTCTTCCCATTTTTCCAGCCAGAAGAAAAAGCATCAAATCTAGGGTTTCCATTTAATAATCTTTTCCCAGAAAGGTGACAGAAGGTTACCTTCAATCCTAATCTTGTTTAGGAACTCTCATGAGGTGTCTGTGGTGGGCTGTGAATTGGACCTGAAAATTGCTCAGATGCATAGAGGGCAGGGGTATTGAAGGTAAATCAGAGGTGGCTTTAACAGTCTTTAATGAAGGCTTTAACTTTCAGAACCAGGATTCTCCTGAATCTTAAGCTCAGCTTCATCTTATTTCCTCTTTAATACCATGTTCCTCCCAAGCTCCGCAGATACAATTTGTTTAAAAATGTTGATTTACAAGTGTGTGCTCCACTGTGTTATTGGCTGGAGACTTTCAAGTAACGACCCCAGTTGAATGATGTGTTACCTTTAAATAGCCATCCCCAAACTGTGAGAAAGCCCTAGCCTTTTGTTTTGTTTTGGATGGTATTTACTTTTAAGATGTGGCCTGTCCTTTTCGTCAAATATTATCTTTTATATAAAATCCAAATGCCCTGAAATGGAATTATTACTGTCATTAAATTAATAACAAAACAACACCCAAAGAAAATTTTAATTACAGTGAGATTTTTAACTTCACTCTAATTTTGAGGGGCTGAAACATTTCAATGAATTTTGTGTTGTTAAACTCAGCTTTTCTTAGTCTTGGCAAAGTGAATCAGAACAACAGGCAACTGTCCAAACTTTTAAATGTAACATTCTTAGAAACGAGCCCTATATTTTGCTTGGTTTGTTATTGCCCATTCATGCCGTGACCATAGTAAATACTTTATATGTGTTTTGTTGACAAGTCTTCCCTAAATACATACCAAAACTGTATAAATCATGAAGGGGAAGGTACATCGATTTATACTGCATTGTCTAAAGTGATTTTCTACACTGAGCTAGTTAAAATGATAATTGAGTTTTTTTTTTTCTTTTCATTCTGTCTAGTAGCTTATTTTCACCTTCTCCTCCTCTGTTGTTATGGGGTCTTTGAAGGGTGGAGTATGGGGGGAGCTCATATTACAAAATTGAAACTTTTTGGACTATTGCATAAGTAGTAAGTATGAGTAGTAGAAAGCTAATACAATCATTGTGAATTAAATGACAGTCAGCTTTGAGTAACAACAGCAGCAACAAAAAATGTATGATGTATGGGCAGGAGCATTCGGATGCTGCTGTCCAGAAAAGCATTCCAATTATTGCACAAGCTTAAGCAATGAGCATACTGGCACGGCCAGGTTTGTTTCTAGCTTTTGGAAATTGCAAAAGATGAAACAAATATATGCCATTGTAGCCTTTGAAATGTTGAAATGGAAGAGTTTGGGAGACCATAAAGTTAACATTTTATAATTCAGAGAGTCTACAACAGTCATCAAACACTGTGATAAACTTGTAATTCATGGTAACACTTCCAGGCTGTTGCAC
>NW_023234215.1:1079907-1101254 GCF_002007445.2 Ailuropoda melanoleuca | reverse complement strand
GGGCTAGGAAAAATAGGGAATGACCGCTAATGGGTTCCTCTGGGGGTGCTGAAATAGTCCTGTGAAATTAGGTAGCGATGACGGTTGCACAACTCTGTAAATACATTAAAAAACATTGAATGTGTTTTCTAAATGGGTAAATTATATGATATTGGAATTATATTTCAATAAAGCTGTTATAAAAAGTGAAAATGAAGAAAAGGCTGCCCACAGTCTTGGAAGAGATCTGAGAGGTAATTGGAGTGCTCACTGTTAAAATAATTCCTATGGCCTGGGAAAATGACAGGATGGGTTGGCAAGGTCTACGTATTGCAACTCTATTCATAAGAAAATTGATAGAATCCATTTCTAAAGAACCACNCATGGGTTGGCAAGGCCTACGTATTGCAACTCTATTCATAAGAGAATTGATAGAATCCGTTTCTAAAGAACCACATGGATGTCCAAGTGCAATTCAGTTTTTGAAAGGAGACAGTGGGGGTAAAAAATGCTATAGAGGCATATGCAAGTGTTATCAAATAGGGAAGTCATTTTTTTTCTTTTTATTCATTTGTCTTGACTGCAGTAGGGATTATTCGACTTCTTGGTAAAGAGAAAATCCCACACGTGGCTTTCTTGAAGTCTCATAAAAACTTAGTTACATAAAAAATTTTCTTCTTTAATTCCCATTTTATGGATGAGTAACTGAGAAATTAGAAAGACTGAACGACGTGAACAATCTGGAGCCGGATGTGGAAGAAGCCAAGATTGGAATGTAAGCCTTTGAGCTCCGCCCTATGGTCTTTCCCTATGCCATGTTGCCCGACTCTCTCAAAATTCTGCTGACTTACCATATTTGGAGTTCTATCTCCTTTTGAAACCAACATCCCCTTGGAAATGACTACAGAGAGGGAACATTCTACTTTTTTTGAAGTTCTCATTTAGTTGATATAGTAGAAGGAACATAATTTGAAGAAGATGGCTTTAATGAAATGACTGTTGTATTCTGTGCCTACATATTTCCATACAAAATGAAAAAAATAATATTGCAAGGAGGCTACATTTCTGTTGGGAGTAAAATTGGTAAGTCACTTTGAAAAACTGTCAGTGTTGACTTGAGGCAAACCAATGCACACTCTGTGGTGAAGCAATTCTACTCCTCATGTGGTCGCCAAACAACATGTACAAAAACGTCCATAGCAGCCTATGCGTAATACCCCCAAAACCTGGAAATGATCCAAATGAAATACATTTGTTCTATTCAACTAGTGGAATACTCTAGAGCAATCCCCCCAAATCTGCAGCTATACACAACGACATAGACAAATCTTGGAAAACATACCACTGGGGGGAAAAAGCCATAAACAAATGAGTATACACAGGACAATTCTTTTTCTAAAATGTTGAAAACCAGGAAAAACTAACCCTGGCAGTGAGAAGAGAGGTAATAGGATCTGGAAGTTGAAAAGAGGGTGGCCCCTCAGGTGCCAGCGATGCTATTTCTTATTACGAGTGCTGGTCCGTGGGGTTGTGGATGCGATAAAAATCGACCAAGCTAGACACTCATGATTTTGTGTTTTTATGTATGTATAAGTAGGCATATTCAAATATATATCATGTGAGCTCCTGGAGGAGAGTTTTCCTGAATTTCCAGATTTTTGCCTAACAAAGTATCCTATATAAAATATCCATATGACAGATTTTCTCTTTACACCGTAGAGCAGACCCTGGGAGAAATCCTCCACTATATTGGAATATACATTCAGTTTGTTTGTTTTTTTTTTTCAAACTCGCCCTTATACACAATCACATGCTACTCTACACAAATGACAAATTGCTCCAGGGCATATACCCAAGGAGGACTGCTGTCACCTGAGAGGTGGTTTTGAAACTAAAAAGATATAACGTAGTAAAAGCAAAAAATGAATCCTAGTGAAAATACTCCAAGCGTTCATGAGCAGGTGGCTTTGAGGATGTGTCATTTAACAAGAAAGAGCTAGCAGTGTGAAGCCCTGAAGCCAGAGCTTTCTCAGCAAGAAGAAATAGTAAATGCCAAACCCCTGAGGTGAGAACGAACATGGCATTCATGAAAAGTAGAGCAAGGACTGGTTGCTGGCTCCAGTGGGGGTAACAGAGAAGTGACAGGGATGGTCAGACAAGCAGGCTCTGGTTGGGTGACTCCGGTCAATGCAGCTAAGGAAAATGGATTTTAGTGCAACTCTGAAGCCACTGGAAGGTTAAAACAGGTCAATAACATGATCTAATTGGCATTTTTAAAAGTTCACTCTGGCTGCTCTACAGAAAATGGATTGTGGGGTGGGGGAAATGAAAGCAGAAAACGATTACAAGGTTACTGCTATAGTCCCATTGAGAGCTCGATAGAAGGCGTTGAAGGATTGTATGGGGGGAGACCGACAGAGAAGAATCAAATGTTTGGGGGCTTGAACGAGTCAAAGGAGGGTGGTTCCGTTTCCTCAGAAAACTTGGAAAGGCCAAGATCAATGGGAAAAAACGCATATACAGCATTTAACATAAAGGGTGGACATGTTTAATTCATGTCATTTTTGTTGTTATCACTGTTGCTTTGGCTGTTTTGGTAGGCTGTTAAACTCTGAAAATAAAACATGACTTGCGCACTTGACTACGGCAGCCGTAAGAGGTCCCATTCAAGGTTCTTCAACACCAGCATCTATACTTAAAAGGAATTTTGAAATAAGCTCCTCTTTTTACAGGTAACGAGGTTAAATATTAGAGAGCTAAATGATTTTTCTCAAGGCTGACTTTACTCTCGAAAGCACAGTCCTGAAATCTGTGCTTATGAACATGAAATCCCTTAAAATTGCTATAGAGTGGAGCGGAAATATTATTTATAACCAAAATGGCAGGGCAGAAGTACAGCTCATGTGAGTTGGAAGTTCATCTCTATCCTGCAAATGCCAAAACTGCGTCTATTTCTTCTGTGTGCTAAATGATGGAATCTAAAGTAGGTAATTTATCTGTTTTCAAGCAGAGCACATTGATGAGTCTTTTTTATGGCAAGCTAGAATCAGAAGGAGTAAAGAACTAACCTTTGCATGTTATAGCAAATGGAGTTGAGTTCGCAAGAAACTTATCCTTTGGTAGAAAAGGCTGCACAGAAATGTTTTGCATGAAAATTTTGTTTATTCTTTTCTGTACTTTAGCTGGTTAGATAGAAAGCCGAGAGAACACAGGAAATGAGGCAGTAGGTACTGAGAGGCTAAGTAATA
Organism: Ailuropoda melanoleuca; assembly: GCF_002007445.2. Lineage (NCBI taxonomy): Eukaryota > Metazoa > Chordata > Mammalia > Carnivora > Ursidae > Ailuropoda > Ailuropoda melanoleuca. The sequence goes on along the minus strand of NW_023234215.1, from coordinate 1,098,027 downwards.
AAGTGTACTAATTTGAAACACACACACACAATTTTAATTAATTAAAATTCAGCAGTAACTCTAGCACTTTTATTACTTAGATTTTCAGGGAGGAGAATTTTATTATTGGCATTAATTAGAATTGTCAACCTATGGTGATAAAAACACCAATTTTGAGTGGTTTTATTATTTTTAATTGTCTAAAGAGAATGCCTCTCTCAAGGGTAGACCATACCCACCTCCCTTCCCTGGGTTTGCCACTGTAAGGAAATAATATGTAGATTAAGATGGTTACTGAAATTAGAATGTATATATATATACATCATATATGTGTTATTATGTATGTATGTTATAACATGTATACCTCATATATATATTTTTCAAGGAGTTGACATCTGTGACACAGTTAGAATGTATTAAATGTGAAACATTAACATTTATCATGAGATCAATAATTTCTAAGAGACACAAAAATACAAGCCTGCGATATAAACATCTTTCTTGAAAGAGTAAATTTCACATTTTATGCAGAATAGCTTGACTTTCAAAATGTAATCTGACATTGTATGAAGTATTTTTAAATTTTATACCTAATATCAGACTCCATATAAAGATAATTATTTCCCATGTTTATATAAAATGAATGTAATAAAATTTTAATTATACATTCTGGAAATTCAAACAAAAAAGGAGATACCCTATGCACAGAAAAGCTTTCAAGTTTCATAATTCTGAAAATCTCATTTTTTCCATAAAGACTAATGATATATCAGGATTAACTTCCTATACTTCAAACTGTTCTCTTTCACTCTGTAATCACGTAAAAGACACACACACACAGAAATAAATGCCATGAGTCAAAATGAGGAGGTTGCTTAAAACTTAGTCTAATATCATCTATCTGTGTGAAGTGTTTCTTTACATAAACAGAACATTCAGTCAACAGATCACACAAGCAGTAAATCTTCTGGAAGTTTCTCTTCATGTGTACAAGTTTCCCCATGGAGCCTTCTACATGGAGCTTTGCTTTACATTTTCATCATGATTTGGAGAATGTGTAAAACAAAAGCCTAGAAATCTGGACGGATAGAATACATTTGAGAAGAAAAAGGCTGGAAGTGGTTGAGATATCTTTACACCATTGTACCAACCAGTCACATGTATTCAAAATGGCGTGACAGAAAATCAATAAAATACATTAAGCCTGACTTGGTTCCACTAGTTAAATAAATAAATAAATAAATAAAAATGAAAACAAAAGCCATTATTCCATTCAAAATGCATGGTAACCTACAGGTCTCAATCCACACTAAGTTTTGCTATAACTGTAAATAGTATTGATTTTCTTCAAACAGCTGAGAAGTATTTGATGTAACTCTTGTTTGGCCCATGACAAAGAACTGCCAGATTTGATCCAAATTGTTAACATATTGCATTAAGCACTAACTACTTTTTTAAATCCCAGTTTTGGTTAGTTTCTTTGTACTCAGCATCAACCAAAGCTAACCTGCAAAAAGCAGTTACTTTGCAGAGACACTTCTAAAGGAGAAACTTTGCCCAGGGCTGATCCTATGTGTACTGAGTCGCTATCTCAAAGAAATGTTTGGTGTTCTCTCTGGCGAAAGCTGCTGCTTTTTTTGTGGATTCTCCTGCTGTTTTAGACTCTGCTTGGTCCTTTGGTCGCAGGTGGTTATCTATTGCTCTGATGTAAAAGAAACCACTTTGTTTCTGCACAATTTGGTGTAGACCCTTCAATTTGCAGACATTCTGAAACCATCATTTTTTTGTTGGCTTTGGTTTCCTATTAGCCTGCATAGAATATACAAAATTTCTTCCACTTCCACATTCCCAGTACAAGAGTAGAAACTCAGCTTTGCTTTCGCTTCCAGCTACAGCTAGCCTAGTAGAGGCATCCTGTAATTTGCTACATGAATCCTGATGGATTGACTTTGCTCCATGACCTTGGTAATCAACTTGTCATGTAATGTTAAAGTTTCTTCTAGAACTGTGTGTCCTTGAGCATAACATTTCATGTCAGTGGGTCTCAAATTACTCATTGGTAAAATGAAGGAGGGAAGGGATGAACATATTCATGTATTTTTCTAATTGTGAAAAATTAAATCAATCATCATCTCTGGTAAATTAGTCATACAGGAAAAAAAAAGGCAGAAAAGAATTGGCTACTCATGGATTCATTTGCAATTTGCTCACCTATTAAAATGTAATCTCCACGCAGACAAGAGACTTGTTTTTCTTCTCTGGGGATCCACTTCCAACAACGGTGTCTGGCACATATACTTATATTCAGAAGATACAAAGACGTATTAAAAGAAATAAAATGAAGGTAACTTACTGTCCTCAAAGATCTGACCACTCCATAATTCCTCCCGCTGTGTTATAGTGAAAAAAGATCGGGGGCAGGGACTCAGAAAAACCAGAGTTCCTCCTTAGACTTAGAAATTGTCTCACTACATGACTTTTGACCTCATTTAACCTCTAGATGCCTCAGCTTGGTCATCTAGAAATGGAATAACATGCACTGGAAAGGGATAATACATTGAGTTCAGCCATATATAACAGGAAATCCAAGTAAGTAATAGAGGCTTAATAAGGAGGATGAGTATATATTTTTCTTCAAGCAAAGAAAATTCCATAATGAGCAACTTCAGTCAGGCCTAACAGCTCTGTGATACTATCAAAGAACCAGTTTCTTTTTGTCTCCCTGCTCAGCTGTCCTTAGTATGTGCATCCATTTTATGGTGACAGATGGCTGTTAGAGCTTCGGTATCACAACCATATTCCAACCATATTTCAGGAAGAACAAAAGGTCAAAGGGTCATTCTGACTGAGTTGGCTTCCTTTCAAGGAGTTAGGCACATGCCAGAACTATATCATATATTTATTTTAAAATAATGCTAGGAAATGTAGTTTTGTAACTGGTCACTTGCATATCCAACAAAATCAAAACTTTGTTAGTAAGGAAGTAGGGATGAATAAATATTGAGTAATAAACTAGCTGTTTTAGTCACAAGTGCAATCTGTTTATTTATATAATAAGCATTTATTGCATATGTATTTAGGGATAAGTATTTTACAATGGTTGAGATGGAGAGAAAGGAATGTCCAGCAATGAATAAAATGCTTGCTCTAGCCTGAATGTTTATGTCCCCCAAAATTCATATGTTGAAACTTAATTGGATTGGTGCCCATGTAAAAGAGACCTCCTAGGAGTTCCCACACCCTTTCCAGTATGTGAGGACACAAGACTGTCTATGAATGAAGAGGAAGTAGGCCCTCACCAGATACTGGATCTGCTAGAGCCTCGATCTTGGACTTCCCAGTCTCTGGGCTGTGAGAAATAAATGTCTGTTGTTTAAGCCACCCAGTCTATGGTATTTTATCATAGCAGCCCAAGTTAAGACAGTGTTGCTCTCAATATCTTGAAAAAAGAGATGATAAAATAGTATTTAGGAATCTTTTTTTCCAGTAGCAATTCTATTTTAAAGGCCTAATAAAAACTAGGTGCAGAGGGGTTCCTGGGCAACTCAGTCAGTTAAGCCTCTGCCTTCAGCTCAGGTCATGATCTCAGGGGTCCTGGGATTGGAGCCCCACATCAGGCTGTCTGTTCAGCAGGGAGCCTCCTTCTCCCTCTCCCTCTGCCTGCTGTTCTGCCGACTTGGGCGTGCTCGCTCTCTCTCTCTGTGCCTCTGTTAAGTAAGTAAGTAAATAAATAAATAAATAAATAAATAAATAAATAAATAAAATCTTTAAAAGAAACTAGGTGCAGAAGTCCCAAGGTTAGCCTGTATTTAAGAGATGGCGAAGCTAACTCTACTTCTTGGTTGGAAAAGCATGGCAGGAATTGCTACAACCATCTTTGAAAACAATTTCATAAGGTCATCAATGTTACTTTAGTAGGCTGAGTGTCTAACTGCCTGCTAGGCTAGCTTTCCTTACCACAGTCAAAATTCTCTAAACTATGCACTCAGTAGGAGAGGAGTAAAACCTAACACTTTACTAATTTTAAACTACCCCATAAAAAGCATAAAATTCTCTACTATATGATTTTGTTCCATTTAATCCAATTCTGTAAGTTTCAAATTGGGTATCTTGGTTATGGTGGCCAAATGTTTTCTGAGTTTCCTCAGACTGAAAATTGGGGTAATAACATCTATCTTCTTAACCAAAAATGTTTACATATCAGATGGACTAATGGATGTTAGAGTTCTTCACCAGCTGAAAATTACTATATGAATATAGTAATACTATATGAATATAAATTCTTATTATTGTCATACTTTGTTTTGGCTCATCTTGCCCACCTCTATCAACATTAGTCCTTCTCGTTAAGCATCTGCTTTCGGCTCAGGTCGTGATCCCAGGGTCCTGGGATCGAGCCCCGCATTGGGCTCCCTGCTCGGTGGGAAGCCTGTCTCTCCCTCTCACTCTCCCCTTGCTTGTGTTCCCTCTCTCACTGTCTTTCTCTGTCAAATAAATAAATAAAATCTTAAAAAAAAAATTAGTCCTTCTCCCACACAAAATTCTTTGCACAGTCATGATTTCATAACAATGTATCATCTTTTTATGGCATGGCAATCTTTTATAGTTAAAATAAAAGTAATAAAGTTTAAATAGATAAAATTATTTCCTCCTGAAAATTCTCCTCTAATTTGACATCCTACTTACTACCATCCCATCACATTGTACTAATGAATGTGAATTTCAAATTATTTTTGAATATTTGAATAATTATTTATTCATTTCTGTAATTTATATTCTGTTTGCTGTATATAGCCTTATTCAAATAATTTATTTACAGGAACTCCATTAGTTGTAATGAAGGGAAGCAGCACATTGATAATCTAAAAGTGTTAAGGGCAGTTTATATTTGTTTTGGGAATGCAGTTTTTTCAGGGGATTTGCTTTCATAATTACATTTTTTTTCCTTGCTAGAATTAAAACTATTTGCATTCCTTGGGCAGGGAGGCAGAAGATACTGAGTAGAATTGTGAGTACAGAGAGAAGATGATCTGGATATAAACAAAACTCCATCACGGAGAAGACACACAATTTTAAAATATACTAATCACTGAGAGTTGATCACATAACACATTTGCTTCTGTTCATTCCATTTCTTTACCACACTATCAAGCCCTTGAGTAGAGGAGTCAGCTGCAATCAAATTCTATAAATATTAAAGTGAAAAGTACCATACCAAACCCTTACTCAATATGATAAATAACTCTCAGTGGCAAGAATATAGTTACCTAATTCTGGGACTGACCCAAAAGCATATAGGTTGATGTGATTTTATTGAGTCTTTTATCCTCTCTCTTCTATTACAAATATTTGCATGTGCATGTGTGTGTATGCATATGTATGAAGAAAGAGAGAGAGAGAGAGAGGAGAAGGGAAATTGAATAAAATAATGAGAGAAAATGATGTTCCAACTAACTTTAATGCCAAGATTCATAACAGCATAAAGAATGATTTCATGGGAGAAAAATAATAAGATAAACATTTAAATCTTATATTTCATAAATATAAGGTGATTTTGGAGTTTACCTCAATGAATGTAATGGAACACTTATTGCTTTTATTTAATTTAGAACAGGATATGCATTAGCTGTCTCTTAGCAAGGTTCATTTATAAACTATTAATGATTTCATTTGCATTTTTACCAAGAACAAAAAGTTATTGCATAGGTCTTTTTTTCTCCAGACACCGAGTCATTATTTAATTAAGTACTGCTTATAGTTTTACATATTACATTTGCATTTTTATCTAGGTGCTGCAATTGAGTAAACATATATTTAATTTATCATCTCATATATTTTTTAATCTAAGCAGATGAAGATCATTAGCTTTTCTTATAATGGCATGTTTCTTTAAATTCTTTAACTCAGAGACAGTAGCTTCACTTCCTTTTCTTTGAAAATAATGTTGTTAAAAAGTTAGAGACCAAACGAAAACCAAAATATTCTGACAGTTTTTCACTGACCTAGTTTACAGATTCTATTTTTAAAGTAACAGCATTTTTACTGTATATTGTGTGGTGTTTTCAATTACTTTTTTACACAGACTTGATTTTCCCACTGCATGTCTCCTTTTAAGAGCTATGTAAGTAGTTAACCATGTTTTGAAAATTCTGCAAAATTATTAATAAAGCTTAAGCTAACATAACATAACAGAACATTATCAAAATGGAAGAAATGGATATAATATATAAACTCAGGAGGCTGTGATCATTATCTACAATTACAGGAAGAATTTTAGGAAACAGAAGTATAACATTACAAAATGAAAATTGATTTTGAATATTAGGAAACAGTATGAAAGTCTTTAAACTCTATGAAACTCTTCTGAGGTAGGTAAAATAACTCCCTTATGTAGAATAGTTCTATTGGCACATCTTTAAAAAGACATGAAAGCAAAATGCCAGAAAAAAATCTATAGCTATCTCTGTATCTATCTCTATATCTATCTATCTATCTATCTATCTATCATCTATCATCTATCCATCATCTATTGTATATCATCTCTATATCCATAGCTCTATAGTGCATGTGTTTAAAGAGAAAACTGAAAATCTCACCAACGCTTCACCAGAGTGGTGATGTCTCCCCAGTGAGACATTCACTCTTTATACCATTGCTCTCTTCACCAATGGTAGGTGGAATCTTCAGGCTCAATTTTCCCAAAACAAACCAGTAAAAAAACAAACAAACAAAAACAAACCTAAGCAGATTTAGAGAACAAGAATCAGAGCATCAGTAGCCTGGAGTTGGAGCACTGGAAAGCTGGACTTGAAGGTGAGAATGAGAGTCTAAGAGGCAGAGAGCCAAATACAGAGAAACAAGAAGTTGGAACATACAAGCTAATGGGCTGGCCAGAGCTTTGATGCCCCTAGTCATACAGATATAGAAAGACTAGTGAGTGAGGAAGTTGAGATTGCAAGACCTCCTCCAAGTTACTAGGGTATTGAAGTGGCTGTAGGTCTCTGTTAGCCACTCTCAGAATTAGAAACAAACTATATCTGGAGGCAAATTTGCCCAGATACCTTCAGGATTAAGATTACAAGTGAAGATTACCAAACTAAAAGCCAACCTTCTGATGATAAACAACAGAAACAACACACAAAGTTTTGAAAGCAAGGACTGCAGATTTGGGAACAGTCAGATATAGAGCATAGGATAGCTATATAGAACATTTAAGGGAAAAAATGCAGTTATAAAGTAAGTGTAGAACAAGAAGACATAAGGAATGATGGTCAGATTTGAAAATTAAATTAAATTTCTAGAAATGAAGGACATAATCATTGAAATAAAAACAAACTCAATGGAAGGTTAAATGAGAGATTAGGTGCATTTGAAAGAAAATGTGTGAACCTGAAAAATAAATGTAAAAAAATACTTTGAAAGAAATAAAGAAAGTCCAGAGGTAGAAAACAAGAGAGATTAAAAGACCTAGAAGAGAGAATAAAAATTTCTCACCTATACCTTGTTGAAGTTCCAGGAGCAAGGGCTAAGCAGAAAGCTAAAGATATAATACTTAAAATCATGATAGCAACAAATGTTCCAGATGTAAAAATATAGACCCACACGCACAATGCATCCCAAACAAAATTAATAGAAAGAAATCTAGGCCAAGACACACCGTCATAAAACTGATAAAGGATCAAAAACAATAATCATGAAATAGAAAAGGAAAGGCTAGCTATAATGGAATGACTGTTGAAAGGACCATGGAATTCTCAATAACAGCAACAGCTAGAAGACATGAAATGTTATCTTTAAAGTATTAAGAGAAGGCAACTGCCAACATAAATTAGTACTTAAAATATGGTACATCATGTTATACCATTATGATGCTCTGTTACATGATTCCAAATTAGTCAACCGAAGCACAATATTCTATATAGAACTGCATGTATGTGTGATAAAACTATACTTAGTATACTGTAGTGTAATGTAGTGGGGTATAGTATGCTGTAGCTTAGCATAGGATTGTATAGCAACTCTAACATATGGTTTTTGAAATGGTCCTAAAACAAGGGGATGTAGGAGAACGGGATAGGGGAATAGCACATCCACAGATATATGCTACATGCAGGGTTGAATTTTTGATATGTATGCTGGTTCCTGGCTTTACCTTGTATCATAACAAAAAGGCAAGCAAGCATAGACCAAGATAATAGTGCATTGTTAACCAAGGCCTCTATTAAAATAAAATACTGAGCTAAAATAATCTCCATCCATTAAGTAATTGAACATGAGAAATACATAATGGCATAAAAATAATCGGTAGTATTATTTAACTGCTAATAATAATTTTTTAAATGTTACACAAGAAAAATAGCTCCTGCGTTTATGGATGTACTGTGCAAATAGTCCTTCTCATCAACATCGATAGCTTTTCTTCCCTCAGGGTTGAGATGGAAAGCACAGCTACAGAATGATTTCCTAGCATCATGCACTCTGAATCTTTTTTCTATTACACACAGAAAAACACCTATCATCAAAATAAATAGTTACTAATCTGCTTCTAATGGTTCCACACAGGCTCAGAAAGAAATAGGGTGAAGTTGAAATGCTGCATTAAGTATAGGAGTCATAAGACATGGAAAATAGCTTAAGGGCAGTATCAAATATAAATTGCCTGGAGATAAATGATTCAGTATTACTATGTTCATGAAAGTTCTCTGATTTTATTTAGCAAATTGTTGAGTGGTATTATCTTAGGTCATGATGCATTTTGAACTAGTGTCTCCATTAGATCCATATCCCTTAATATTTTTTCCATCACCACCTTGGTCCTCTGTAGCAATATAGACAAGTAAGACATTGATTTGGATCAGAGTCTCATCAAGACTTGCTGATTCCATGATGGCTAGAGACATCATTGGGATAAGGCTGTAGATAAATTCAGCTAAGCTTCAACAATGTGTTTTTGACCCACATATCTATTAGCTAAACACATACACATATCTAATTTGCTTTTCATTATAACAATCATGCCTTTTTTAAGGAAATTTTGTAGTCCTTGTATTTACCGTTAGTTTTTGTTTATTTGTTTTGATACGGAACACTGGCAAATTTGCATATCTGTCTTGCATAGGGCCAGGCTACTCTTCTCTGCATCGTTTCAGTTTCAGTGTGTGTGTTGTCAAAGCAGATACTACTATTAGTTTTTAATAAACATTGTCAAGGACCTATATTAAGCTCTTACATTTTTTATACTTGTATTAAAGAGGCAAGTTTTTCATACATGAAAATATAGATAGCAGATGTTCATATTAGCATATTGTTGTACTAGAAAGTCTTTGATAAGCTTTAATAGGAGTAAATACGTTCCTGGAAAGCTTAAGTTATAGGTTCTTTCAGAAAAGAGTGCTACTTCGTATAAAGAAGATTTGAAATAGATCTGGTACATAGTAATCTTTACAGATAGCTGCTGACATAATAACAATAAGGCTATAAATAAGTTCAGCTCAGCCGAAAAACACTTCTTGTAATGTAGCTTCCAGGATTTCTTACATCATTAAAGATTTCAGAACAACCAATAAATAAATAAAGCAATCAATGCTTGTGTTATATCATAACTTAAGCACTGAAATAGCTCTATGGAAATATAATATTAGGCTAATGTGATATACAGGCATAAATAAATATAACAAATACGGCAGATTATTCAATGTAAGAATATATTTAGTTTCCAGATTCAATCACGTTGTCACACCATGGTAGGATTTCCTTCTTTTCAAAGACTGAATAATATTTCATTGTGTGTCTATACCACTTTTTCATTATCCATTCATTTGCCTGTGGACTTTTAGGTTGCTTTCATGTCTTGGCTTTTATGAATAATGCTTTAATGGAAAAGGGAGTGCAGATAGCTCTTGAAGATCCTGATAGCAGAGTCTCTCTCTATACACACATACACACACACACACACACACACACACACACACACAGACGTGAGATTAATGAATTATATGATCTTTCTGGTTTTAATTTTTTGAGGAATCTCCATACTGTTGTGCATAGTATTTCATCAATCTACATTCTCATGAAAAGTGTGCAAGGGTTCCCTTTGCTCCACATTCTTACCAACATTTGTTACTTTTGTCTATTTGATGATAGCCATTCTAACAGCTGTGCGATAATATCTCATTACGGCTTTGGTTTAAATTTCCTTGATCATTAGTGATCATTTATCTACCTGCTTGTTATTTGTACTGTCTTCTTTGAAGAAATGTTGATTCAGTTCCTTTGCTCATTTATTAATTGGATTATTTGTTTCCTTGATATTGAGTTTTAAGAGTTTCTTATATTTTGGGGGTATTAACCCTGTATCAGATATAAAGTTTGCAAATATTTTTCTCCCATTCTGTAGGTTAACTTTTATTTTACTAATTGTTTCTTTTGTTGTTAAGCTTTTTTTAAATTGTTCTTTATCTCTCTTCTCTTTAGTCATTTTATTGAGGTATGATTGACATACTAAAAGCTATACATATTTAATTTAGACAATCTGATGAATTTGGGGATAAGTACACATCTATGAAATTTCATCATAATCAAGGATTTTTATTTATAAGGAATTTACTTTTTATTTATGAGGATTTTATAAGGCTTTACTTTTATGAGAAATCTAAAGTAGCCAAAATCATAGAAGCAGAGAGTAGAATAGTTGTTGCCAAGGGATGGGAGGAGGAGGAAATAAAGCACTATTAGTAAAAGGGTACAAATTTTCAGTTATAAAAAATGAGTAAGTCTTAGAGATCTATGTACAGCATACTACAAATGGTTAATAACATCATTGTATATGCTTTAAAAATTTGCTAAGAAGGTAGATCTTATGTTAACTTTTATTATATAATAATAATAATAATAATAATAATAATGAAGAGGGTGAGAGGAAACTTTTAGATGATAGATAAGTTCATGGTGTAGATTGTGATGATGGTTTCATTGGTGTATGTTTATCTCCAATCTTGTCAAGTTGATTTATTAATTATTTACGGGTTTTGTATATCAATCATACCTCAGTAAGGTGCTTTTTAAAGAAAGAGTATATTATTCCTTGAATAAGTCCTACCTTTTTTCTTTATGGTTTCGTATATACATCCAAAGATCTCAAATATCACCGATTTTGAATTATGATCACTTTATTTATTATAATAAGTTAACTATTTGGAGGAGATCTAAAATATGATGCAATATCTTTGGAGATACGCACTATAGAATAAGGGTTTGTAAATACAAACATTTAAGACAAATGTCATTCTGTCAATGACCACAGGCATAAGAGATGCAACGGAATCTGAACCTTGGCTCAACTGCTTTCCAGCTGGTGGCTTTGTGCTAGTTTCCTTATCAGCAAATGAAGACAGTAACTACCCTAGAGGTAGATTTTTAACATTAAATGGTAAATGCATATCATGATTTCACAGAAGATCTGCCATTTAATAAGCATTCAGTAAACTGTCATTATGTCACTAGCCTATACTGAAGGGTAGCATGAATGAGAAATGGAAAGTAAATGCCAATCCAAATGCTAATAACTTAAATATTCAGTGAGCTTAATAAAATTCAGGATTTAGTCTGAGAAAACTTAATTAAATATAGTCATTCTCTCATTTCCTTGCCCATATAACTCAATTTTGGAAGAAATCTGATATTTTTGAGGAGATGGACTCTACTTTTCTGCAAGTTGTTGCTTTAGCCTCATGATGTGAAACAGCAAGGCAGATATAATGCTAGGAAATATGAGATGGAAGCGTGCAAATTTGGTGGGCCAAATAGAATTTCTGTGGGTGTAATGATTTTTAGAAGCTGACAACAAGCTGTCTAATATCATATTTCCATATTCATCCTCAAGTAACATGAACCACAAAATTCTTAGCTCAAAGCCTTCCTGGTTGGCTGGGTTATAACTTTGGGAAGTTTATAGCTGAACTTTAAAATAAATCCACATGATTTTGGGCTTCAAATTCAACATTTGGAATATTAATCTAAGAGAACAACAGACATTTATCCTGTCCAAGCATGCCATTGGATATCTTAAAACCATGCTGCACAATTCTTCTGTGAATGATTGAAAACTTTATATTGCCTCCTTGTCACCGTAAGTTCCATAAAAGGCAGTAACTCCTTAATGGATATTTGTTCACCTGTCTCATCCATTCCAATAAAAAGCTGAAATAAATATACACTTGAATTGCTCCGAGGATTTATTCACAGAGAAATTATCTGTCAGGAAGTTAGTTATATCCACGAGACAGTCATCTCTTCTCTGTGTGTAGTAGGCCACCAGATGGTAGCTCTCCACAGCTCTCGTAGGCTGTGAATTGGCAGTAATTGAAACATCAACACTCACTTCAAGCCTCCTATAGAGAAGCCTCACCCCCAGATCTCCAAATCCTCCAAACCACGAATTTAGAGTGTACTGCATTTAATGTTATTGTTTTTATTTTGCAAATCAATAACATCTTCCCAGAAAATGCTACACATGTGGTAGAAAGAAAATCCTTGAAATTTTATCATTTACATTTTACATAATTTTATCTTGATTCTAAATGGCTCCAAAGAAAATTTTTTTTCAAGACAGTGTAAAACATTGCATGTGATGGATTTCTCTCTAAGAAGAATATCATTTTGAACACTTTGATTCAATGAAGACATGTATAGGTTTTTTAATGATGGGAAATAAAGCTAAATTACTAGTTGATTATCTCCCGTATAATTTTCATGGCCGTGAACTAGAGAGACAAAAACACACTTACATGGATAATAGCTACTCAAATAATGTCCCATCTCATCATTTCCCCAGCAAATATCTTATATTGGTCAAGTTTCTAATGTTGACAATATACCATAATAAAACCTGATTCAATTTAGCAAATATTTATTGAAGCTCACGTGTGCTATTCATTGTGCTAGACCTGGTAAAAGAACAAATACGGCTCTGAAATAATTCCTGACAATTTGAGGCTTCCTTTCCAATGGGAGAAGCCACCACAGATGCAAGCACAATAAATAATCTCAGAAAAATGGTAGTTATCGTCGAAGCACAAAGAATAATTTTTCCTGGAAGAAATCAGGGAAAACTTAGAATCTAATGAAAAATAAATTAGATTGGAATAAATGTAGAAGAACATTCCAGAGGAAGAGAACAAGGTTATCAAAGAATAAAATACAAAAGTCATAGGGACACCTGGGTGGCTCTGTTAGTTAAGCGTCTGCCTCTGGGTCAGGTCACGATCCCAGGATCCTGGGATCCAGTCCCACATAGGGCTTCTTGTTCAGCGGGGAGCCTGCTTCTCCCTCTGCCTGCCGTTCCCCCGTTCATGCTCTCTCCCCCTCTCTCTCTCTCTCTCTATCTCTGACAAATAAATAAATAAATCCTTTTTTAAGTCAAAACATAAAAAAGTTAAAAAAAAAAAAGTCAGTGAGGTCAATTCCAAAAAGGGGTTCAGTAAACTGAATAAAATGAGAAATGAACTCCACTCTGAAAGTTAATTGGTGACTTTATGTGAATATGGTTTTCAATGATAAGGAATTTTTCTTAATATTATTAGGAAATGAGGCAAGATAATAATTTTTATCCTGACGTAAGGGACTCATCTTAGTTCATTTTTATATAGCACAGCATTTCCTCAATATAAAATGGTGAGGTTGAAAATCAGATTACCAAGGAATCGAGGACTAACTGGTAACCAATTAGATCAGCATGGGATGTGCTGATGGGATGACACATGAGAGAACATCGGCAATTACAGGGAAAGAAAACAGCATAGTTATGGGAATTCTGTTTTCAATTAATTGGTTAGATTTCCCAAAAACTTGATTTAGCAAAAAGATTAACTTCAGCACAGAAAATCAGAGCATGAGACATTCTGAGAGACTAATGAGAATGGTACCGTGGAAGAAATTAAGAACACAAACATTGAAGTCCAGCGAACCTGAGCTCAAATCCAAACTCTGGCTGTGTAATGACCCCAAGTTACTCGGTGACCCTGCTTTCTCTATGTAACTCTGTAACGAGGTTACTAATAGCTACTTCAGAGCATTGCTTGTAGATACAATAAACAATACTCATTAAGTGCTCAGAATGGTGCTGGAATGTTGCAAGCGCTCAGTAAAAAATAGCTATAAAAAAATAATCGTAGTTTCTAAACTGGATAAGCAAGTGAAAAACGTATTCCAAACATCAAATTAACTGCTAAAAGAATCTGCAAATTCCTCTTCTTGTACATCAAAAAAGAATTGAGATCGTTTTTAGTAAAGTGTTCTTTCAGAGTTGAATTTCCACCCATTATTCTGTCTCTTCTCAGAGGGGACAGCCATGACAGCAACATGCTCCTAACAGTATTTTGAGTGATATTAGTTACTTCAGATACTTTTTCAAAAGGTTATTTAGTGTATGTTTCGTGTCTGCTGAAGTCCTAAAGGCAAATGAGCTGAACTGCAAAATGCATTGTAGGGACTCCAAGGCCCAGTACAGAGGAAGGTCTTCAGTCAGGCTTGTTTACCACTCTCATAGGATTTGAATCAAACCGCCTTACTCTCCGCCTCTCTCTCTCTTCCTCTATCTTTCCCTCTCACCCCCTTCTCCCCCCATTCATCTACCTGCATTCTCTAGTAGTCTGGACATCACCGTGGGTTTCATCAACCGAGTTATTGCTTCAGATACGGGTTGTAATGTTTTCACAAATTTCACCTCATTCAGTCAATATTTAGAATGTTATGTTCCAGAGGCATTTAAAAAATGGAATGCTTTTAGAATTGTCAGTTAAAATAAGTTGAGTAGTTTGTGAGCAAAGAATCAAAATGTATGTGTCCCACATCTCTAAACTGAAGAAACAATTCATGTAAATAAGTTAGAAGTGAAAATAACTACCAATTGATATGTTTGAGCAAGTCTATTTTTATAAAAACTCAGAATATTATTAAACTTCAGGGAAAANGCAAAGAATCAAAATGTATGTGTCCCACATCTCTAAACTGAAGAAACAATCATGTAAATAAGTTAGAAGTGAAAACAACTACCAATTGATATGTTTGAGCAAGTCTATTTTTATAAAAACTCAGAATATTATTAAACTTCAGGGAAAAAAGTCAAAGGTTATACCATTACACATCGATCAATTTTGCATACTATGCAACACTGCTTTCTACCATCTTTACTGCACACGTGGCACAGTCAATGTAGTTTTTTTCTACATAAAACGAGTATTGAGAGCTACTTCAAAAAACCAGGAAAACATTTTGAAGGCATTTTGTGTAGAGGGTAAGAAATTCTGATAGCCTTGTCTCTAATCCCAGCATGACAACTTCCTATGGTCTACCATGGTCATTCAACTAAGAACAAGAAGCAGGTTATGGTAAATATCAATTAAAGGAAGAGTTGCTGGATTGCTAAACATTTACAGAATAGTATGCAGCTTATAGATTCTGCAAGCAGAATTGATGAGGTGATATGAGATATTGAGCTGAACTTTGAAGGATAAGTATGATTTTTCAATTTATTTATTTTTCATTTTAAAATACATCAAACAGAGGTGCCTGGGTGGCTCAGTCGGTTAAGCATCTGCCTTTGGTTCAGGTCATGATTCCAAGGTCCTGGGCTCGAGCCCCGATTCAGGCTCCCAGCTCAGCAGGAAGTCTGCTTCTCCCTCTCCCTCTGCCCCTACTCGTGCTCTCTCACTCACTCACTCTTTCTCAAATAAACAAATGAAATCTTCAAAAATAAATAAATAAAATAAAATATATCAAACATGCAAGAGAATGTATACATATAATCTATAGTTTAAGGAATAAGAAATAACATTCATGAGCCTACCACCTACCTTACATAGTTAAAAATTATCATTACCTTTAAATGTGTTTGTGTTCCCTTTTTTCTTCATATCTCTCAGACATAACCACTACCCTTGAATTGTAGGCTTATTGTTCTCTTGCATTTCTGTGCTCTTTTACCAAATATGTATGTGTACCCAAGACATATTCATTCCTTTTTTGTTTAGGATTTTTACCTTTATATAAATAAAATAATACTCTGCATTTTCCTAGGACTTGCCTTTTTTATCAATACTAAATTTGAGATTTCAACGTATTTATTCATGTTGCTGTTAACAACATGGGCTTGATCTGCACTGGTCCACTTATATGCCATTTTTTGAAATAAATACAGTACGGTACTGTAAATGTGTTTTCTCTTCCTTATGAATTTCTTGATAACATTTTTTTCTCTTGCTTGCTTCATATTAACAATAAAGTATATAATACATACAACATAGAGTCAACTGTTTATGTTATTGGTAACATAGCCAGTCAACAAGACTATTAGTAACTAAATTCTGGGGGACTCAGAAGTTATACACAGATTTTCAAGTGCACAGGGGTTGGTGCCCTAGCCCACCATATGTGCTTAGACACATACATAATCTTCCCATATTATAACAAAAAAATATTTACGCACTTTTTCAATGCCTAGCTCCTCTCTGTCCCTGGAAGCTCAAAACATACTTAATGCCACTGATTACTTGATATGATATCATAATAAGTTTAGTCATTTGATAAAAACAAAAGATTTGTGCCATAATTATTTCAAATTAATAGAGCCTTTGTATACTTGCATATGAAAGACATGTCTTATAGTTCTAGAGGTTTTACATTGATTGACTTTTCAACTCTATTTTCAATTGGGGAACAGTAAACAGAATTATTAAAATCACAGAGACTTTATAAATTTAAAGTTTCTAGTAGCCCAGTTTAATCCTGAGGAGATAAAATGTTTAAAAGTTGATTGGTTATGAAGGTGTTAAGATGACAGAATAAGAGGGGGAACTTGAGCTTGCCTTGTCCCTTGAACACAGCTAGATCAACATCAAATCATTTTGAATAACTAGGAAATCTATCTGAGGATTAAGAAAACAATCTGCACAATTGGAGGGAAAGATCGTAGCAGATGTTGGGTTTGGAGATGTGAATTGGGGGAGAGAAAAGCTGCAGTGCAGTGGAGGGGAGGAAGCCCTTTTTGTGGAGAGAAGTCAGGGAGAGAAGGAGAGAGTGGGAGAGAGAGCAGCATGTAGTTCACACAAGACACCATCATGTCAGGATTCCCTAGATTGCACTGGAAGAGAACGTGCCCCTTCCCGGAGTACATTTGAAAGAGGGTATATTGCCTCTCTGAGAAAAAGGCCAGCTGGGTGCCATTGAGAGGCTATGCAACAGCAGGGGACAGAGGCACACTCAGAGGGCAGACAACCTGGTTGCAAGTTTTCACTGTGCTTCACCATTGACTCCAGGCACCTGCGCATCTATGCAACTGCTTTTCTGGGACAGAGCAGCACCCGGCACAGCGCTGCAAGGCTTTTCTCTGGAGCAGAGGAGCAGGCCATGCCTTGCCAGGTCCTTTAAAGATTTGGAGTTTTGAATCCCACCTGCTGGCCAGAGATAAAACACAGGAGTACTGTGGCACTGGGTGTGATGATGGTCCAGACACAGACATGGTTGAGGCCAGGGATCTGACGCAAGCCTGGGACACAGGAGGAGATTGTTTGCTTTTCTGTGAGGGTCCCCTGAACAGCGGTGGCTATGAGTTCCCCTCCCTGGGGACAAGAAGGCAGGCTGAAGTCATCTTCCAGCCCCCGCCCACCAGCATGGTCAGACTTCAGAGAGAAGCACAGCACCTCCAGTGGAGGCTGCAATCACACCGAATCCCGCATCCCTGTGCTGGCAGGGGCATCTTTACTAGGGCAGGTCTGACCATGAGCCAGCGCAACAGGCCTCTCCTCAGAAGACCAACACAGGCCCTCCACATGCACCAAGTCTACTGATCTAGAATGCTCCAAAGTGTCAGCCTCAGTTCTGGTGGTGCAAGTAGGACTAGGCTCTCCTTTTTATTATTATTATTTTTTCAATTTAATTTTTTTTATTTATTTATTTTTTGGAATGAGGCTTTTGATTTTTTGTTCATTTCTTGGTTTGTTTGTGTTTTCTAATTTTTTTTGTATCATTCTTCGTTTTTTCTTCTTTCTTTTTCTTTGGAACTAGGTTTATAGTTTTTTGTTCACCTGTTTGTTTCCTTTTTTGTTCTTTTTCCTTTTCTCTTTTCTTAGATCAGGATTTTTTTTT